>NC_140225.1:6884646-7084646 GCF_951802725.1 Rutilus rutilus
GGGGCTCAAATAGTGTTGGATTGGAGTTACTCTTTATACTTTCTGACTCCATACATCGTTGTAGTCATATTCCTCATGCTGATTGAGTGTCAAATTGATGTGCCTGTAGTGCTTTATAGTGGCCTGACTTGAAACCCTATTAACCCTTTCAACCATGAATTAACTCAAATTATATTCATTGACTGCAGAGATTGTTTTTTTTACAGTAACATAGTTTATATTTAGTACACATTCTTTATACATAATACACTACCAGTCAAACGTTTGGACTTACTTGACTGAATTTCTGTATGATAAAAAAAAAAAAAGATGATTTAGAGTCTTATACTGAAATGCTTGAAGTTGTAGATGCATTATTTTATATATAATAATAGCAATAATAATGATTGATTCAATTTTATACAATTATTTTAATAATAGTTTTAAATGTAATATATTCTAGTATTAATATTAATAATAACCGTTATAATTATTATTATTTTTATTAGAGTTGTCCAGACATTTAAGTGGTAGTGTATTCATACACATTTGATATATTCAAGAGTATTAATGTTTGATACCGTTTCATTTATGTAAGTTAATCTTTTATTGTATTTTATAAAATATATGTATATAAAAGAAAAATATGTCTTTAAACAAGAGTAAAAACTTTAATTATTGATATACCTGCGGTTTCTAAAAAATTTGCTAAGCAGGTGGGTTGCATTATTGAAATAAATCTCATGCATTTGCAGTTTAAATCACAGCTTGTCTTTTAAACACACTCAATCCTTAAATTATCAGAATTTCTTACGTGCCAGACGCAATGAATTGTTTAAAAATGTTCCACAAGTTTAATGAATGATCCAAATCATCATTAATCTAAACAGAACTCATTCATTCATTAATTCCTCTCTGTAGCTTAGCATTAGATGGATATGAATGCTTCTCTTCTGTAAGGCAGATGTTTCGTAGCTGCTGTTTTGATCATCACACCTCTGCTGTAGTCTCTCTGCAATTCTGAGTCACAACTTTTATGCTGCCGTAGCAACAGTAACCATAGCTCCAAGACAACCAATCAGCATCCACCATGGCGAGAACCCACCCCCCAATTCAGATTGTGGGAGGCTCCTATCAGATTCATCGAGCTGGTTTGGCTGTGATCTCATTCACCTGAATTTCCCTTCCCTGTCTTTCTTGCTTATATGTCCTTGTCTCTTTCTCTCGCGCACACGGCTCAGTTCTTTACATTGTAAATCTTTCTCAAACATGCATTTGTTTTTCTTACACATGCAGGCACTCACGTAGCATAAAATCAGCAAGGTCTTACATTCACGTACATGTTGGCGTGGGCTGTGTGTTCTGTACTCCTGGTGTGTTTTTCTGATTTGCCTCATTGAATGCATGCTCTAATCCTATTTGTGAATGTGTGTTTGTTTGCACACTTAAAGTATCCTCTTGCTTTCTACCTCTTGCCAGTCCATTTTGTGCTATTGTCCTCATCTATTCATAGCCGTCTCCCAGTCAAATCTGAGGTCCATAATGTATAAGCTTGTACAAATCAATAGGACCTCAGGGTTGATAGTGTGCCATTTTTAGACCTTGCTCAGGGTTGTAGGAATAGAGTCATGGAAAAGTGCCTGAGGCTTTGGCCTTTAAACAAGACTACTATGCTGAATTTATTTCGGTCCCCCATTTTACACAAAACAAGCACATGATCCCATGTGTGATCACAGTGGCACAATATTTGTGTTCTTTGTTTTGTTCCAGATTTCATTTGCTTTTGTTTATGCCCCTGTGAGTTGCTGTTGTGCTTCTGAGGAGTATATTATTACCGCAATCCATTTACATGTTCCCTCTTGACTTAACACATATGCAGATGTTTATGTATTATCATGTTTTTGTGATAGTAATGAGATTTGAATATAGACCAATGCCAAAAACCTGGCAAATACATTGATGATTTGATCCTCAAAAGCGTATTCATCAACCTGGTACCTTGTAAACTTTGTTAGAATCAGAAATTAGCATCACCCTTGTTCCCTCGACAAAAAGCCAATAGGACATTTTTCCATTGGCTTTTTGATTGGTGCTAAAAATATGCTCTGTGGCGAAACCAAAGTTTATGATTCTTACACATTGTCCATCAAGACAATCTTCATAAATGAACAAAACTTTTATGATTTTTGAAAATCTAAATGCAATCACCAGAAGTAAAAAAAAAAAAAAAGACTGGCTATATACGAACTTCACCACAGTTGTGTGACTTCAACGTCACCACCACTAAGCTTCCAACAACATCAACACAACGAGGCTGTAAAAGTAGATTTTATGTCATAGAATAAAACATATCCCGTGTTAAACATTATTTCAGACATTTAACCAAAAACTCATTCAAAAAACCCATTGACTTTAGGACTTCAGCGACCGTAAGTGCAAAAATGCTAACTCGTTTCAGGGTTTTAAATGACTCCCAATATGAATTTTTTTTTTACATTTAATTTTTTTTTCTCGTGTGTAATGTTGCTGTTTGATCATGAAAAATATATGCAAATTTACAAAGCACAAAGTCCACTCCAAAGGGAGTTATACTCTATATCAGTGTGCACTGTTTCTGAACTCCCTGAAATGCCCTTGATTGTATCCTTGAGTTTTCCTACGGGAGCATATATATCACAATAATCTTCATTTACATAATTCCCACCCAAGGCATACTAAAAAAAAAAAGAAAAAAAAAGGACGAGGCCTGGTTGAGTTGCATTGGTAGTGTGTTTTTGACTATGATGTAAACGTGTTTCTAGAAGACCCCATAAACAAATTAGGAACTTGTATGTGATCACAACAGGACCCCTTTAAGACTAATTCCTGCAGAACTCTGTTCGAACTGCTGAATTTTGGACATTACACTACTGTTTTTCGAGAAGTATTCGCTCATATTAAACTCTCCTCACAAAGAATCTACTCAAACTGTTACTTCACCATGACAGCAGCTGACCTGAAAGAGTGAACTGGCTATAGAAGAAAAAGTTTTCTTTAATGCTATAGCGCCCCTTGTGGCATCTCTGAGAATGCAGAGAGAAGAGAAGTGTGTACGGAGGCCAGCGAGTGCGAGTTAACCTCACTCCCCTGGCCTCTAGATGCTGCGGTCTTTAGCGTCCTTGTTAGCGCTCCTGCCTACCATGCAGGAAATGCCAATTCGAATCCTGCTCGGAGCGGTGCAAGTAGAACCAGAGGGATTACACTGGTGCCGTGACCCGAATGGGAGTGTGGTTTAGGGGGGTCAGTGTAACGGAGGCCAGCGAGCAGAACTGGGACGAGTAGAACCGGAGGGGTTGCACTGGCACAATTTGAGCATTTGCTTGTGTACAGTATGTTTCAGGCCTTACTGCCATTTAACATTTTGTGTTTCACTTTCTATATCTCTTGCTTTTTCATCTGTCTCTTTTCATTGTCTGCACTTTCAATTTCAGTCTCCCTAATAATATAACATTTTGTCTCTGTTCCTCTTTCTCTATAACCTCTCTCTTCTCCTTGTGTACTTATTCTTCCTCCTCTTGCATTGCTCTCTCTCTCTCTCTCTCTCTCTCTTTCTTTCTCGTGTGGTCGGCAGGTGTAACTCCAGGTGCCTTTTTGTGGTTGTTGAACTTACCTTCTGCATGATGGATGCCCTCCTCACCCCCCCTCTCCAGCTTTGATGTTTTTCGTCTCCTCTCTCCGAACGGCACCTTTCCTTCTCCTCCTCCTCCTCCTCCTGTGGGCATAAGTGGGCTAAAGCAGATCCGACCTGGCCAAGTTCCTTGGCCTTTCCTTCATGTCAAAGCTGAACTAAGTCTCTCTTCTATCTTGCAGCACTATAATAATCTGTCAGTCTGTAATATGTCTGTAGAGAGGTCTCTTCTTGTCCGTCAGTCTCTTTAACTGTTTGTCTGTTCATCTGGAATGTAAGCTGCCATTATGTCTGTGTCTCTAATTAACCTCCTTTAGAGCTCCATCTCAGAGTCTCCCGCTGTATAAATCTCTCTCTTAGTAAAGACTCTGTTTCCCTGCTCAAATACTCCGAGGGACTATCCTCCATTTTCCTTTCCCTTTTTAACACTGATTGGAATTTTCGTCTTAATACAACTGCTTTGGTGTTTAAGCAGTAATTCACTTAAGAAGGAAAATTCTGTCATTATTTACTCACCCTCTGAATCTATTTGCTGTTATTTTCTCCATTGAACACCAAAGGGAATTTTTGTTCATAGTGACCATATCTGTCAAAAATAGTCCATGACTTGCACTCTTTTAAAAGTCTGTATAAAAGAGCTGTGTAAAGAGACCTTAGAGTAGAAATCATATTTAATATAGGGCTGGCCTATTACATACAAGTTTGTTTTATATAATATGTGCATATATAAACAAACTTTTGTTAGATTAATCGATTTGACAAATTAAAACCAACTCTACTCTAATTAATGTCTATGCTGTACATTTGACATGCATCCTCCATAAAAACAATATTCTGTGTTCATTAATAAGTTATACACAAAAGCATTTTTGGCATAATGTTAATATTAAAAAACTTAATCTCATTCCTCAAATTTTAATAAAAAAAAATAAAATCATACTTATAACAGTAATTTGTCAAGCTTCCTGAAAGTTTTAAATAAATTCAATTTGATTCAGTATAATTGTGTAGAACTTTTTTGAATCCATATTTATATATATAATTTATAATATTTATTTTTTTAAATAACTTTTATTTAGCTATCATTTTGTCTTGTGAAATATATGGAAACATTTCTTATGTGGAATAGCTTATTCAGGGCAGTGCTAAATAAAAAAGCATAATGAAATCTTAACCACTCTTATTTCCTTTAAAATTATATAACAAAATAATATATTAAAATAAATGAATAAACCGAGGGATGAGTCAAAATTGTACGTTCTAATCACCATTATGCCAGAAATGCTGTAAATAGAGCTTCTCTCGTATTGACGCTAACATTGATTTAAGCTGCAAGGCCTGTGACACTCAGTTCTCTTGTTTCTCATTGGTTCCCCTCAATGTCTTGTAGTGCTGGGAGCCATTTGAACTTTGATCTGCTGTGTCCGAAAGCGAGCCCTGTAATGCTATCTCTCTCTCTCTCTCTCTGTCTCTCACACACTTCCTGTACAGTGCATTAATGTGGCATGGTTGTTCAGCATTTGTATAGACCAGCAAATCTTGTTTTCCACACACTTTTTCAAACCATTTCATATTGTTCATTATTCAGAGACCATTGTATATAGTAGAACACTAGAAAAGGGAGATGGGTAGATGAGAAGGATTAGATGGGACGAATAGAAGCATGTCTGTAGAATCTGATGCTCTTGTTTTCTTTCTTCTACTAACATGTTCTCTGGTGTGTTGCTGCATCTTGTGTCTTTCATAACTAAATAAAACTGACTTTGCTGACCACAGCCTCTGCTTGTGTTCTCCTTCTCTTTATCTGTTTTTGAAAGCATATGTGTGTTTTTCCGGTGAAATGTTTAAACCTGATGTTGGTGTGTGTGTGTGTGTGAGTTGGATGTGTTGTGGCTGACTGCTGTAACTGCTTGTCTTTTTAATGGAGGTGATGGTCATGATTTTTCTGGCTCAGTGTTGCATCTTCTTCAAACCTCTCCTCCTCCTCCTCCCCCTTCCACCTCCATCACCCCCTCGTCGCTTTTCCAAGCCCCTGGATGAATAGCCAGGTTCAGGGGGTCAAAGGTGAGGGGTCGCAGCAGAAGAGACTGCAGCAGAGCAGACTGTGGTAAAGATCGGAGGACGAACTGTATCGGGACCTACAGAATATTACAGGGTTCATAAGTTCATGGGAAGATTTCCAACCTGGGAACTGAAATGATTTTGTTTTATTTCTACAGTGATCTTACTAGTAATGCTCAGCAATGTTTCATTAGCTAGAAATTGCTGTTTTGTGAGTGCAGTCTGTATACGGTTCTATAATTATTTGAAAATAATTATTTCATAATGTTTAATCATTCTTATCCAGCACTCATGAATAGTCATTAAGAAATAGTAGTAAATATTTGGGAGTAGAGCGTGATAAAGATGAAAATAACAAAAAATTAACTGTGGTCATGTTTAAGCCATAATTAAGAGATTTAGAAATGGAAGTTTTAGTTTACAGGGTTAGTTCACCCAAAATGACCTCATGTCGTTCCAAACCCGTAAGACTTTCATTTTCAGAACACAATTGAAGATATTTTTAATATCTTGAAGACCATTGACTGCTACGTAACTACCAATTTAATGCTTCAAAAAGTTCATAAAGAGATGAAAAAAATAAACCATATGGATTGAGCGGTTTAGTCCAAATTTTCTGAAGAGACTCGATCGCTTTATATGATGAACAGATTGAATTTAGGCTTTTATTCACACTTAAACATAGATCAGTGGACATAAACAGAAGCTCAACCGAACCTGCTTGATGCACGAGAATGAACCTCATTGGTTCTTGAGGAAGCTCAAACGTGCTGCGTAACACGAGAATGAACCTCATTGGTTCTTGAGGAAGCTCAAACGTGCTGCGTAACACGAGAATGAACCTCATTGGCTCTTGAGGAAGCTCAAACGTGCTGCGTAACACGAGAATGAACCTCATTGGTTCTTGAGGAAGCTCAAACGTGCTGCGTAACACGAGAATGAACCTCATTGGCTCTTGAGGAAGCTCAAACGTGCTGCGTAACACGAGAATGAACCTCATTGGCTCTTGAGGAAGCTCAAACGTGCTGCGTAACACGAGAATGAACCTCATTGGTTCTTGAGGAAGCTCAAACGTGCTGCGTAACACGAGAATGAACCTCATTGGTTCTTGAGGAAGCTCAGACGTGCTGCGTAACACGAGAATGAACCTCATTGGTTCTTGAGGAAGCTCAGACGTGCTGCGTAACACGAGAACGAACCTCATTGGTTCTTGAGGAAGCTCAAACGTGCTGCGTAACGAGAATGAACCTCATTGGTTCTTGAGGAAGCTCAAACGTGCTGCGTAACACGAGAATGAACCTCATTGGTTCTTGAGGAAGCTCAAACGTGCTGCGTAACACGAGAATGAACCTCATTGGTTCTTGAGGAAGCTCAAACGTGCTGCGTAACACGAGAATGAACCTCATTGGTTCTTGAGGAAGCTCAAACGTGCTGCGTAACACGAGAATGAACCTCATTGGTTCTTGCGGAAGCTCAAACGTGCTGCGTAACACGAGAATGAACCTCATTGGTTCTTGAGGAAGCTCAAACGTGCTGCGTAACACGAGAATGAACCTCATTGGTTCTTGCGGAAGCTCAAACGTGCTGCGTAACACGAGAATGAACCTCATTGGTTCTTTAGGAAGCTCAAACGTGCTGCGTAACACGAGAATGAACCTCATTGGTTCTTGAGGAAGCTCAAACGTGCTGCGTAACACGAGAATGAACATCATTGGTTCTTGCGGAAGCTCAAACGTGCTGCGTAACACGAGAATGAACCTCATTGGTTCTTGTACGTCAAGCGAACATGCTTGAGTTTCTGTTTGCCACAACTGATGAGTTGATGAATGTTTATATGTGGATAAATGCCTAAAACAAATCTGTTCATCATATAAAGCGATCGAGTCTCTTCAGAAAATTAGGACTAAACCGCTCAATTCATATGGATTAGTTTTACGATCTTTTTATGAACGTTTTGAAGCGTCAAAGTGGTACTTGCTTAGCTGTTAATGGAGGGACAGATATCTGTTAATATATATACATTTGTTTTGAAAATGAATGAAAGTCTTATGGGTTTGGAATGACATGTTAAATGTGTTTGGCTTTGGAATTTGTCCTGACCAGCAAATATTATCTAATTTGTAATGAAAGGTTATATAATTCAAATATGGTCATATTTTTATAAGTAACTTTATAAGGTTAGTTCACCCAAAAATGAAAATTGTCATGCATTTGCTCACCCTTATGTCAGTCCAAACTGAAAAAGACATTTGTTCGTCTTTAGGACATAAATGAGGATGTTTTTAATATTCTCATAATTTTTGTCCATCCATTGAACGGTCAAAGCTTTAAAAAGTTCATAAAGACATAACAGTAATCCATATGAATGGACATGATTGCTTTATATTGTTTGTCATATAACTAAATGACTTGGAATGGCATGAGGGTGAGTAATTTATAACAGAATTTCCTTTTTCGGCTGAACTATCCCATTTAAATCAACATAACCGAGGAGCATATTTCCAGATCCAGGTGAGTGATCATTGTGCTTGAGTGTGTTTGAGGATGAGCTTGTGTCAGTGCCCTCTTTCACTAATGTGCAGTATGTAAATACGTCTGTGTGGTTTTAACGCTGCAGCGTCTCTGTTGGCAGGACGGCTCGGGCTCGTTGAAGCGCAGCGGTTCCTTTAGTAAACTGCGGGCCTCTATCCGACGCAGCAGTGAGAAACTGGTCCGCAAGCTCAAAGGAGGAGGCTTACGAGAAACCGAACCCAAAAATCCTGGGTAACTATCACCACTTCCATCCCTATTTTCAGACCAAACCTCCCCTTTCCAAAATCCAAAACCTTCCCACTACGGACTCAACAATGGGTAGGCGAACATGACATCATGACCATGCACTTGAATAGCAACTGGAATGGCTATATGGTTTGAAAACTGGGACAGGAGAATGCTCAATCACACTTTTGGGAAGACATTGTTAAAATGGTTCAAATAGAGTTTCAACTAAACTCTGCAGTGAAGTAGATCTTGAGGAGCAGGATTGAGCAGTTTAGGATCCCACTGGGACAGATTTACATTCCGTATCTCTGTCTGAAATGATGCCACTAGACATTCTAACGATAATTTAAATGTCATAGACTGTAAATATGGAGAGCATGAAGTGAATTAAAGTGAATGTCCCAATCTGAATTACTCTAAACACTGGATGACACCAAAAAAGAAATTGCCTTTCCTTTTAAGAGGGTTTATGGACTGGTTTTATAGAACTCTCTTTAATGTGAGGAAGGCAGGTGATTTTGCACACTGTGACAACATTATAAGAAAGGAAAGTCCTCTGCCGGTATACAAGTCTTTCTCTTTCACTGCCCAGTTTTAAGTGGATGAAGGGATTTGCTTGCTTTATTAACTGGGCTGTATTTTTTGCACATGAATAAACCTGCTTAACCCCGAATGACATGTTGACCTCTAACATGACGGACGGATGACATTGATGCAGTGTGTTCAGGACGGCTCACTGGGGTTCCTGTAGCATCTGATTTGCCAGATGTGACTAACTTTCTCTCCTTACCCTGTAAAATGCCATTTGTTTTTATTTATTCTTTGCATTTTAACTATTTTCTTGCGTGTGTTATGATTACTTTGTTCATCTTTTATGCCTTTTTGCCTGGTGATTTTCTTGATGCCTTTTTGTGTCTGCTTGGATCTTTTTTTTTTATTTGAGGACTTTTATTACTCTGTGCTGTGTTGTACATTTTGTTTAATTGAATAAACATTTCCATGCAAATTTGCTGTCTGCTGCATGCCTGTTTCCTCCATTTTCTGTCTTGGTCCCACTTGCTGTTATCCAATTTTTTTTAACCTTTCTTCATCATCTCCTTTGTCTACCAACTCCTTGGCAAACTACTTGTTTTTACTGTTGTACAATGGACCCTTTTCACAGACTGTGATGCGTAAACACAGTTAAAATTGTAAATCAAATTTTTTTTAAATATATATTTAAACATTTTTTTATTTAATATACATTTATAACACTATAGCCTACTTTTAGCATTAAATTACAAAAAAAAAAAAAAAGTTAATAGTGCTGTGTGAGGCAGAGGGAGTGACCGCAAATTTGAATGCTATTATTTTCTTGTATTTCCGTTCATTACTATAGAAGTTCGACTTCCGCTTCTGAGAAATCCATAAGTGTGAAAGGGGTCCGTTGGCGTTGCAGCTCCTTTTTGGTGTCTGTTTGTTGAGTGTATATAATTTTGTGCACTGTTTGTTATAGAAATCACCCTTTTCGGTCTTAAAAAGAATAGTTTACCCTGGAATGAACATTTTGTCATCATACTCACCCTCATATCTTTCCAAACCTGACTGATTTTCTTAACACCAACAAAAAATAAATCCAAAAGTGGTCCAAATGACTCGTTGCAAGTATTTTAAATTCATACAACAGTTTTGTGTGAAAAATTAACTCAAATTTTACAGTCTCTCATTTTTGC
Organism: Rutilus rutilus; assembly: GCF_951802725.1. NCBI lineage: Eukaryota > Metazoa > Chordata > Actinopteri > Cypriniformes > Leuciscidae > Rutilus > Rutilus rutilus. The sequence goes on from NC_140225.1 coordinate 6,894,826, forward strand.
AGCGCTCCAAAAAAAATTTTTTAAAGTGTCGTAGCCTATTCAGTTACAATATGCGAAAACCGTGTCGGCATCAATGTCAAACTTGGTGTAACGCTTTTATTCACCATTTATAAATTTGAATATAAAAAACAGAAGCGTACAGGCTTGAAAAAAACATGAGGGTGAGAAAATACAGACTTATAATAATAACTCGACTGAAATAACTCAGCAACATTAAAAAAAAAAAAAAAAAAAATTCTGTGAGTAATGAGAGAAGTGTCAAAAAACAGATGACTAATGTAACACAGTGGCCACGTACACACTGTATAAAGTTATAGGAGTGACAATTAAATACTGGCGTGAATTCCCAAAATTAACGTTTTGTGTGTATGGAACAGACTCGCTCCCAAAATTGTGATGATTGACGTGATAACCACAGCAACATTCTGGCATCTCGAGTGTTTGGTATACACTATCTATTTTTGATTAAAGGTAGGGCAGGCAATTTATGGAGCAGCTATCAATAGCAAGTTAGCTTTAAAGGCATGAGATCCCACCCTCCCTTCAGAGCCTCTCCAAAACACATTAAGCGTCACGAGACACGTTAAACTACATGTGTCTCAAAGCAAATAATATTACAATAATAATGAACATAAACAACTTAAAGAGCTCTGACCTGTACTATACACCAGATTCTTTATTAATTCGTGAATTCGGTTGTAGAATGCGGTCGTCACTCCTGTAAATTACTGAACACCGTGTGTACAAAACAAAACTAATTGACAACTGAACTTAGCTGCAGCGTGTACATGGCCAGTATGTCATTGCATGTCTTTCCACTGTGGTGTTTTTATCTTAGTCCACATAGTAATAAAGTAACATCATTGAGTGATTGCTTTTACATGTTTTAACCCACACATTCCCATCCCTCCGTGACCCCCTCACACCTGCCCTTTGACCTAACTGACGTGCTTGCATGTGGCTCTCTCGGATGCAGCATGAAGAGGGCCAGCTCTCTTGGAGTTCTCAACCAGCCGGATATTCCTGTGGGAGAACTTAAAGTAAGACGACATCTTTCTTTTCTGCTCTTTCTCTCTCCTGACATCTTTCTTCTGAGTTTCTCTCAATTCCTTCTGCTCTTTAGTTTATTTATTTATTTATTTATTTTTCTGGCCCATCTGTCTTGCACTTTACTGTCTTTCAGTCTCATACTCTTGGACACTGTTTTTTGGGAGCATCTATTATCAACACACCCACAGCTCTTTCATTACCATATTAACACACATTAATTAACTGTATGTGTGAGATCTCAGCGGTCACAGACTAACACATCTGATTGTGTTTGCTAAAATCCCTTATAACCACTGATGGTCTTGGGTTATAAAATAAACACTTTTTTGTTAGGAGACAATCCTGACGTTCTACTAATGCATTGTTCAGTGTATTTATAATATCTAGAGATTCATATAGACACCTTAACATTAGTATTTCACATTATCTTTTTTTTTTTTTTTGGCCGCCTTTTCCATTTCTTTGGTCTGAATCTATACAGTCTTTAAGGACTGTAAAGAAAGAGAAATGAAATGAACATATATATTTTTAAGTTTTAGTCTAGGTTAGCTTTTCAGCTATCTATATGCTAACATACTCTTAAATGTTTTATTACATTTTGGAAGATAGTGTAAAATGCATCAGTAAAATAATGTCTCAATTTGTATTCATGGGCGTGTCCAGCTTTTTGTCTAATCAAATGCTTTCTAGAATGTGAATGACCCTCCCCCTAATACCGCCTGACACCAGCTAGCATTAGCAAGTAGCAAATCATTGTTTACAGAGTTGTCAACTAAACCTCAGGTGTGTCAGATATTGTACACTAAGTAAGTACATTTGATGAGGAATAAACTTTATAGCTGGTATATTGTGAATGGAATCCTTCCAGACATACTACATTCAGAATGGCATGTGTCTCTCGTGACAGTATGTCATCATTTACTGTCATGAGAGAACCATGCCATTCAACTGACCCATGGGGAGATGCAATAAGGATGTTTGTTCATTTAGACAATCGTTCCTTCAAAATGACACTGAATTCAGCTATTTTTGTCCAGTGATTTTTAATAAAAAATCAAATGTTTGTTTGAACATTTAACAAGCTGGCCGTTTTACATAACAAAATTTACATAGACAATAAATCATCTTTCACCCAGACTGCAAGATGTTACACTTGTATTAGCTAAACAGTTCAAACAGCTCTTTCTTTTCTTTTTTAACATGATTGTGGGTCTTTTTTTGCCCCCAACAATGTGTCCTGGCAAAATGTCAACTAATACAATTTTAATGTGTGAATTGATAATGGGATTAAATAATATATAATGTAAAATAGACTCACCCTGAGCGGCCTTTCGTTCACTTCCTTCAGGATCTCCTGAGCTCAGTTTATTGTATCTTACAGGAACGAAATAATCGTCTAGGGAAGACGCGGGACCTGAGTTCCAGTCACACTGACCTGGCGCATTGACGGTCTGCTGTTGGATGTCCCAATGAAGAGAGGTACTAAGAGGTCTCATCATCGGGGTGACTTGAGCTGTGTTTAGACAGGACTACCTTCTCCGGAGGTTTTATTTTTTTTTTTGCTCTCGAGTCTTTGTATATGTATTTAATTTCTGGCAAGTTAGCTGTAGAAATTATGTTAAAAAGCTCAACCAGAACCAAAGTGCACAACAAATTTGAGATTGTTCTGCAAAGATGAAAATTTGTGGAAAAAATAGATAATGCTACTGGGACTCGGGTTGAGACTAGACACTCTAATGACTCTTTTTTTTTTTTGCTGCTTTCATTGGATTTTTCTTTGTTTTATTTCGAGATGTACGTTGATACACAACTATAGGACCGTTTTTATTGATGATTATAGTGACTTGAGTAACATAGGTGTGCATATTTGACTGTTTATAGACAAAATTGTCCCCTTTCCCCTCTTTGCAACTTAATATTCTGCCATTGACGAGATTAATGTTGTTTATACCTTGAGTTACACCAGAGGACCATGATGCTTCTGTATAGAACTGATACAATCAAACTTATTCCCTTGATAAAGTGAGAAATGCATCGTGTTAATGAAGGTCTATGTTTACATGAGTGATGGTTCAATGATGCACATTTTTTTTTTATTGCTTTTAAGAAGTTGGAGGGACAGGCCTTATTTTTCTATTGGGTTTTACAAAAAAATCCTCCCTCATAGTAAAAAGAAAAAGATTTTAGATGGTTTACGCTGCCATGGTTGCATAAGAATGTGGATTAAATCTCAGGACTGAAAGAACAGATTCAGTATGCAAAGTAACACTGCACTTTTAATGATCTCATAGGATAAATGTTACACTTATCAAGCCATTAAATGTTACGAAACTAAATTGAGCTGTTTACCTCTGTTTTATCTATCGCATTTGGTTTATAGATGCTTTCGGTTGATTTAAATGTTTTGACTGGTTTTAGTTCAGTTCTTACACCACCATAATATTTGCTAATGAGGTCTGTAAACTGAATATTGAAGGTTTTCATGAACAATAACAGCAGGAAGCCTTTGTCTTTCTGTTATTTGTGAGGTAAAAGCAACAGTATGTTATCTCACATGGAGTTACAAGTACTGCTACTCCAGATAAAAATGCACTGGAATATGAATTCTGTCCCCAGATGTTTAACTACAGTACCTGTTTGAAAGCAAGCGTGCCTTGTTGAGTGCCTCGGGCAGGTACTAATGAATGTGGAAGTTATTGATTTTGTGTATGACGACAGAACAGAACTCTTTAAGGTCAAATGTCAGTCAAGATTTGACTAAATACATACTTTTTAATACTGTGGTCAAATAAAAGCCCAATATATATCAGTGTATCATGTCAAGGATCTGTGTTAATATAGTGCACTGCTCAAATGGCCTTCTTGACTTTGTTTCTACTTTTTTTGTTCTCTGTATTCATGTAACTCTTTCATTATAACCTTTCTATTGGTGTAATATATTATATTACTGCCTGATGCGGTAATTAATTCATCTTGTGTGTGTGTGGATTAGTGTGTTTTGTCTGTAAAACGCATGTTAATTCTCTGCATTGCGACAATGTGCAATAGGGTAGCTGCTGTGTGTTGGGTGGATTTGATCTCACATCCAATGTTTTACTGACAAAAGCTGGAATATCCACTCGGCTTGTGTGTTTTAGTTGTCTTTACTCTAAATTAATAAATATATCATTTGTATTTTTATACATAGAGTATCCAGTTGTGTTATGTCACTAATTTGAGCTTTGCTACACACTTGTGGAACTAAATGTGCCCTTCACATGTTTGAATTTCATTTTCAGACTGTTTATATATGTGATTATATGCGTTTTTTGACTGTTGATCAGTTTGTGTTCAATTTTTTGAGAACGGGGAAGTCAGAGGTTTTTAATGCTACAATCCATATGCAATTGCATAATCTTTACAATTTGATAATAAGATAGGACTCAAAGGTTCCAGTTGAATTTAACTAAAGGCAATATAGCATCAAAAATATTATAAAATTTAGGACAAACCCTGTGTGTAGTAGCAGGGACTGCTGTGACCTGTATAACCCTGACATATTTATTTTTGTGGTTATTGTTGTTGCATTTCTACTGTCCGTCTCTGTCTTCTACCACTTGTTCATTCATGTTTTGTATTTTGTTGTACGTGTATGTTTCTGTGTGTATCCTGAATTTCGCACTGGACTCGTGTATCTTCCACTTTCTCAGGCTGCCGCTGTGCTGGCTAAACTGCATTTACTGCCGTGTTTGTGGTGTTACTTATAATATCGTATGGTATGGTGTACATATACTTGAATAAAGACAACATATGTACTCTACTACTGGAAGATTGTGTGGGTTTTAGTTCCCCCTGTTGGAGAGTCGAGTCTATGTATTACCTTCATTATGGGGATTAGTGTGGCTGATATAGATATACATTGATATAGATATACATATACATCTTTATAATCTTACAAGGCACATTTTTAGGTGTCTTTAACTACTATGTACTTGCATTAAAAAAATGGTAGGTACAATGTACTTATTGTGTTTGCAAAACAATTACTTGCAGGTATTTTTTAATGCAAGTACAATGTAAAAGCATGTACACAAGTGCTTTGTATCAAATTATTAATTCAAATGTTAGTACATAGTCGTTAAAGACACTTAATATAAAGTGGGACCATCTTACCTGGAACACAACAGAGAAGAGAAAATAATTTTATTACATATTGTACTATTAACATATCGCACGTGACAGACAGCTACAGGTGCTTGGATGGGAAACTACTTGAGCTGTAGAGTATAATAGTCAGGAATAAACAGGCTTTATGAAAATATGAGGATTATAGATAAATATTGCATTAGTAAAGTTCACAATATGTACGTACTTTTAAAGACTAAATGTTAATGTAGAATATATAGGAAACAAATTTATTGCACATGATGGATGCTTTTATTTGAACAACTTAAATACTTTTCGGGCTTTTACTAATCCAACATAGTAAAAGTCTATTTTGTTTTTTTTCAAACGGTCTAAACAACAGTAACAAATACAGCAAACTAGACTAATAATAACATACATTGCATTGATCTTTCCTCAGGTACAGGAGGAAAACAATTACAACAGCATTCCCACATTTCACAACTTAAATCAAACCAGTAATGGTCATTCGACTGTCGTATCTGTGAAGAGATTTCATCACACTGATCTTTGGCTAGATGATGTTTTCCCTCATTCAGGCTACATAAAACTGCCTTCAGTTTTCTTAAAAAATAATGTAAAAATTAGACTACAAATAAGACAAGCAATGCAAAGATGCATGATAAAACTTAGATAACTGCTCTTAATAATAGGATTGATGACTACAATGTTTAAAAAAAATGGCTTTCCTTCAATACTTTTCCTTTTAAATTCAAAAAGATGCAATACTGTTTAAACTCCTTTTCAAGTCCTTCCTCTTCTGCCAAACAACATAAATACTGATATCAGAATATCACACATTCAAACCCTAAATGGCTGCTTTCTTCTTCATCAACTTGCCTGTGTCATCTACATCATGACAGAGTACAGATCAATCCCTCAGAGCCTGCTGTTAATGAACCACACCGATCACAGGAACACTCAGTCATATCTGCATGCACAGTAAGATGAAAGAGGTCATAAACCTGTGCAGATTAGGTTTAAGAAAATACATTAAATGACTATCGCTGCACACAACCCGATTGCCAAGCGGGCCCGTATTGTGTGCTAAAAAAAAAAATCCAAAGAAAACGTTGTGCTCTGCTACGCATAAACCATTTCAGCAGTATACAGAAATATAAAACAAGAGTAGAAATTATGCATTCACCTTAAAGGGATAGTTCGGCCAAAAATGATATTTAACCCATGATTTACTCACCCTCAAGCCGTTCGAGATGCATATGTCAATCTTTTTTCAGACGAACACATTTTCAGTTATTTTTGAAAATGTCTTAGATCTTTCAGTGGTTATAATGTGAAGCTATGGGGTCCACCTCCTTCAAGTCCCAAAATGTGCATGCATCCGTAAAAATATACATATTTAAAGCTTTATAAAAGAAAATAACTGGCTTCCGGTAACGGTCGACGTGCGTTCACGGAGATGGATGCTCGCGTATGACGTAGGACGCTACGTAGGAAGCGTCGTGACGTAGAACGAACGTAGAGTTTTGTTTTGCTCTGCTCTCTGGCTGCGCTGTCACATTCGTTCTACGTCATACGCCAGCATCCATCTCCGTGAACGCGCGTCGACCGTTACCGGAAGCCAGTTATTTTCGTTTATAAAGTTTTAAATATGTATATTTTTACGACAAAACCGCACGGATTACCCTCAGAAGGCCTTCGTTTATCCCCCTGGAGCCGGATGGATTACTTTTGTGAAGGACGCATGCACATTTTGGGACTTGAAGGAGGTGGACCCCATAGCTTCACATTATAACCACTGAAAGATCTAAGACATTTTCTAAAATAACTGAAAATGTGTTCGTCTGAAAAAAGATTGACATATGCATCTCGAACGGCTTGAGGGTGAGTAAATCATGGGTTAAATATAATTTTTGGCCGAACTATCCCTTTAAAGGAATGGTTCAACCAAAAATGAACATTTCCTGATTATTTACTCACCCCAAGGCCATCCAAGACGTATATGACGTTCTTTCCTCAGCTGAAGAGAAATTAAGGTTTTGGAAGAAAACATTACAGGATTTTTCTTCATCTAATGCAAGTGAACGGTGCTCAACGCAGACCATTTTTGACGTTCCAAAAATCATATTTAGGCAGGTTCAAAGGCCTCCACACAACCCCAGATGACGAATAAGGGTCTTCTCTAGCGAAATGATGTAATTTTCTGAGAAAAATTACAAATATATACTTTCGAACGCATGTGGAGGCCTTTGAAGCGGCCTAAATATGGATTTTGGACAGTCAGAAATGGTCTAAGCTGAGCACCATTCACTTGCATTAGATGGAGAAAAATCTTCCAAAGCTTTAATTTTACTCCGGCTGAGCAAATCATATACATCATACAGGAAGTCATATATCCATATCTAGGACATGTTTTTATGTAAAAAGTAAAAACTCAACTATTTTTCTCTATGTATGTATAAAGAGCCTTGCTTTTAACATGCTTTGACATGCAACATCTCAGTCCACTGAAGGTTTACTCATTCAGAAAATGCAACTCTTGACAGAGTTTGGAATGAAGGAAATAACTATTGCGAATAACTATTATCATTTATCTACTGAGTCGTGAATGCTCATGACGAAACAAGCAGAAGGCAGTGCTTCCCAATTCCCAGATGTTCTTGATTGCCTGTCACGAAGTAATTATGAACCTAACATGTGTCTCTACAAACAATAACAGAATCAGTGGGAAGACTAAATCTGGTCTCACTAGACAGAACAGTGACATGACAATAAGTATGCAAACAGATTATCTTCTGCTACTTCTACCAAATACTGTCATAACATCACAAACATGTACACTACCACTGCAAATCATAAATATATCTGAAAAAGATTCTTTTGTGGTTTAAAAACCACTTAGTACACTGAAGCGAACAGCACAAAACGCACACAAGAGTCTAATAGATAATACAGTTGATGGGACACATACAGATGTACAAAAGGCCATATTAGCTTGTGGAAGTGGGTGTTGAGAGAATGTGAATATGTAAGGCACTAAAGTCTCAAATCCATCCTCCGTTACATCAAGGTGCCTGGGAAAGTCCTGAGGAGTCTCGTTGACGCAACAGATCTGGGGCAATGGCTGCTTCTGAAATCGCATACTCTCGAGTAGGTACTCATTTTGAATAAGTAATTACTTCACGGCCGCTAAAAAAATATGTTCTATATAGTATGAATGTGGTGTTGTTGTCATTTTCATGTGACCTACTAGCGTCAGTTACGTCGCTTCACTGCCATTCACAAATCCTCTCCCGTGGCCTCATGGGATAGTAAAGTGTCCATCGTATGCACACTTCAGAATCTCGCCGTAAAGTAGTACTTTTTGGCAACTCTTTTATGAGTACTATGAATTCGGACATACTTCTTTTTGCACATACTGTTTTTTGCCTACTATATAGTAGGGAAGTATGTGATTTCGGATGCAGCCATAGAGGAGCTGAACCCTTCTCTTTGGTTGCCACTCCTCCTTCAAAAGTGTGCTCGCAAAATCAAGTCTTTAAGTGACGTACAAGTGTTAAACTCCTGGACAAACAAAGTCTTGATTATAAGTGTACATGCTTGGCTTAAGAAACAAATCACTCTTTTCTGGGTAATGCTACACTGGCATGTGCAGGATTCTACTCACCTTCCAGTCTTTACTTTTGGAAACTCATGCTCTCTGTATTTCTGTGGACTCTCCTGTGTTTGCTTTAGAAATGATGGATGGAAACGGGAAGAGTTACAGAGGTGACCCCATGTACCTTCTGTCCTCTTCAGACAGAGATCCTTCAGAAACCCTTGTATGTTCAACCCTAAGGTCAGGTGGTAGACCCTTACGCCTCTCAAGATTGGTTGATGATGTTTTCGGGTAGGACTATAGGGACGGGGTTCGCATGGCAACAAACAGCATCCTGCAACAGCAATTTATAGTTTGATGAATGGGCCGAATTGATGGGGCGCTCTGATCTTGGGTGAGGAGCAGGAGTTGGAGGAAAGAGATGGAGAAGTGGAGAACGGAGGCGAGGATGAGAGAGCATCTGCGTTTAGAGAGAACACTGTGGAGATGGCCACATCCACGATGCCTTGACATAGCTCAGCGTAGAGTTTCCTACAAGAGAGAGAAAATTTAATATCAATTTTAAACATTTCAACTTCATAACAACAAGAAGTTTTAGTGAGTGCAACCATGGTCCATTTAGTGGAGTGACTTATATAATGCAATTAAGATCAAGCACGCAAAATATGCACAAAGCACACACATTTTGTTAAATGCTTGATTCTGATTGGTTGAGGAACGTTCTAAGGTGTGCAATTATTTTAGTTAACGCACAAAGTAGTTCCAGGCAGGTCTTGAACGCATTACAGTTCCATATCACTTCGCCAAATGATTTCAGATATTTCAAAGATCCTCCTTACAGCCTACAACAGTAAAAGAACCAAAAACTACAATGACATCGAGCAAGCAAATAAAAATAACAAACAACAGGATAAAAATGATAAACTATTTCCATGTTTTCCCCATGAAATGACGCTTTATTAGCTATGGCCAGCTCTCTTTCTCTTGCTCTCTCTTTCATACGAACACACAAACAAACAGTACAGACACACAGACGGAAAACAAATAAAAATGTTACTTGGGAAATAAAATAAAACTGAGTTACTTGCCAGACGGGGAACTGCAACATTACATGGTTTAAAATGATTTGTTAGAACAACAGTCTGACCCTAAATGTTTAATAGATGGTAGATGTCATCATGTTTCAACTCACACTTCTTCTAACAACTTTTACCTCACCATTATACATTTAGCTATGCCTAAAGTTAGTTTTTCTCCCAAAACTCCTTGTGGTGACACATGGGATACTTTATGCATTAACACAACAAATGTGAAAATGAGGGACAAAATCATGATTGCTTTTCAAATATTTCAGATAGTTGGAGGATACCAAAACAAAACATTGTGGACATAACAAAAGAGAAGTGTGTACTCACTGTGCACAGGCAGGCGCCCCATTTATCTCAATTAGCCAGACTTTAAAGCTCTCGTCCAGCATGAAGTCAAAGCCAAAGAGCTGGAAGCTCTGGTAGGACAGATGCTTTGTGCTGATGGCTGGCTCGATGCATGTGAGACAGCTCCTGTTGAGACAAGCCACAGGATTTCAGTTAGACACATACACAAATGCACATATATTGGGGTGCAAACATCTGAGGTAAAATCTGTTATTTTTTGCATTAAAAAATCTTGAAAAAGTTTTTAAAAGTGCTGTTAAATCGATGAATCACATCTAACATGAAAGTTTGTAAATATATATATATATATATATTTTTTTTTTTACTTTAGATGCGATTAATCGATTTGACTGCACTACTTTAAAAAAAATTAAAACAAAGAAATATTACGAAAAATTTGAAAGAAATAATTAAGATTGTAGATCATTATCTTTTTCTATGAGGTCCGATTTTTTGACAAAAAATGCTGCCAAAATGCATCTAATTGTTTTTTAATTAATTATTTATTAATTATTTAATTATTAATTATTAACTTCACTTCAACTTGTTAATTTGTAAGACAACTGCAACAGTGTTAACTAAAACTAAAATTATTAAAAAGAACTTGTTAATTGAAATAAAGCTGAAATACAATATCAATTTACATTAAAAACTTATTTAGCAAATAACTGAAAATAAGTTGAAGTACTAAAATTACTATAACTAAAACTGACACAAAAAATAATAATAAAATGATGAAACAATTACTAAAACCTACAAAACATTTTTTTTAATTAAAACAGAAAATATACAAATAAAGCCAATTCAAAATAACAGTAAATACTATAGTAGTATATAAATAATACTAAAATAACATTGATTTGTATGGGGAAAAGACATTTAAATTAGAAAAAATTCAGAATATAAATATTTTTATTAGTAGACTCAAACTTTTGGACCCCCACTGAACGTCTCTGACAAGAATCAATTGATTATGTTTGAGAAATAAGTTATAGAAGTAACTCATTTGCAGGCAGAGATAACATGCAATCATTATAGGTGAATTTGACTGAACATTTTCAGTATAGGAGCACCTGATAATATGCTTGATCTGAGGTAAAATAGATGTTTCCATGGCGAGATTGTGTGTGGTCAACAGGTACTGTCTGAACTCATCAAAGAACATCTCGTTGCCCTCCTCATAGCGGCCGTAGTTCTGCGAATGCTCTTTCTGGATGCAGTGATTCGTCAGGTGACTGGTCATATCCTGCAGATCTGAGCTGTTATAGGGCTCAGAAGATGTCCTCAACACACCCTCACGGTACAAGTAGATATTGTACTGATGGTCTACAAGCACCCAGCTCCTACAGACGAGAGAATATCCATCGACTTTAAAAGTACTTTGACTTAATTAGGATGGAACATAATCGCATCAAAACATTCAGCACAAAGGGTTAAATAGCTCATCTTACCTTATATCAAATTTGCGATGTCCCGGCTCCAGCAGCAGTGGTTTTTCCAGATACTTCTGAATGACATGCACTTGGCCTTGATTATCGATGAACTCAAGCAACTGGTTTGCATCATGAGATATCAATATACCTGCACCTGAACAAAGATAGGGACGATTATCATACTATCAAATCATGTACTAAGATTGCATTCTGACATCTCTCTTTCAACTTACCATTTCGGACCGATAGAAATTCGTACCTTTTGCGCCTGCCGATGATTTGGCGATCCACACCGTTCCCTCTCCGCTTTCTTTTCTGGAGTTATATGAAGCTAAAAAGACCTCTCGCTCATCTGTCTTTGGGTTGCTCTTCATGTGGCTGATGCCATTGGTGGCCGGGGCCACTGGGGTGTTGAGGTTGGTTGGGTATATGATGTAAGACTCGGGGAACCAGTTGCAGGAGTCCTTTAACTCTGGACTGGTCTTGATAATCCTAAACAACAGACATGCTTACATAAATAGAATTCACAACTGAAGAACTGCAGAGTTTATAAATCAATAGCATGGATGAAAAAGGAAAGAGTGCTTTGAAGACATTACTTAAGTAAGCATTAGCTTAACAGTATCATTCCTAACATCACTTCAAAGCTCTCATTAACATCAATTACTGTTATACATTTGAATGGAGGAAGGAAACGTAATTCATCTGGCATGAATAAATAAACAGCCTACTTGACCAGTGATGCTTTGCGACAGAGTTTATCGGCTCCTCTGAAATAATTCACCAGCTGCATCAGTCCTGGTTCATGACCTGTAGAGGACACAGCAGGGTATCGGACACTGAAATGTCGAAATATTGAGCGGTGACGGCACTGTCCTGCAGCTAAAAATACTTTAATCAACATTTTTGTAGTTCACCACCAACAGTTATGTACACACTACCCCTAAATGTTTGGATTTTTTTTTTTTTTTTTTTAAATTTCTTTTATGCTCATCATTTATTTGCTCAAAAATAGTAAAACCATTATGTTACTTAGCCTAACTGTTACAGTTAACTGTTTTTTTGTTTTTGTTTTTATATGTTTTAAAATGTGATTTATTCCTGTGATGACAAAGCTGAATTTTCAGCATCATTACTCCAGTCTTCAGTGTCACATGATCCTTCAGAAATCATTCTAATTTGCTGATTTGGTGATAAATTATTATTGGTGCTCAATTATTATAAATTGATTTTTTTGCAGCTTAATATTTTTGTAGAAATAAATAGAAAGTTCAAAAGAACAACATTCATTTGAAACAGAAATTTTATAAATGTCTTAACTGTTACTTTTGATCAAATGCATACTTGCAGAATACAAATATTAATACTAATATTAGTAATGATCTTTTATATATATATATATATATATATATAAAATACTGATATTAAAACTTATGTTGAAAAAAGTTAATGTCAGTGTTATTACATGTTATTACTACACAGTTACAGTGATACAGATCCACTGGGATGCATTATGAAGCTGAATCTGTGTGGTTATTGCTGCTGGACACAGCAGTGCATTGTTATATCATGCATTATCATACATTTAACAGCTTGTGCTGTCCATAGTCTCCAAAAAGCTGAAAATGAGCACGGGTTAGATGAGATTAATTAACTTGCTGGAACTCTTGACTTAACTTAGACATATGTAAACAGCATGGGATTATAAAACAATCATATAATTATTGCATTCTGAGTTGGAAATGCATGTCAAATACGCAGCTCTTTAAATCGTTTACCCAGTCGTCCGAAAGGCAGCCGATTTCTCTCTCCCAGCATTAAATTAAACCGAGGATTGTCCTTCTTCAGTCGTTTCCATTTTCCAGTAGAGCTGAGGATCCTGGCGACCTCAGCATACACAGTACTGTTGTCATCTCTCAAAACAAACGTGTACATTGGGGAACTCATATTCCTGTCTTCTGCTGACGATCACACACTAGCTAGCCGACTAACGTTATCTGTCTCCCAACAAAGTAGACTGAAACCGGACATGCATGACCTCCCTTCTGAGTTGTTTGGCACAAATAAAAACAATATCTTTATAAGAAATGATCTAGCTATACTCCCGAACGAAAAGCAGGGTCGGGCATCTGTACCCGCAGTCGCGTGGCCGGCGCGAGGATATGGAATATTAGGGTGTGACTCTTATAGGATTTGGCTTCTGAATTCTCGCAGCTAACAATCTACGCTAGCTTCATGATTGTCTATGAACAGAAAATATTAAAAAACAAAATCCAGCAATACGCTACAAGTACAGAGTCCAAGAATAGCGGTCGACTATATTTAGCTATGTATTTAATTCATCGCTTTCTGTGAACTCGTCTAGACTGTAGACATCAGTTTAAATCCCCAGTTGAAGCCTTTTATCCCAACACATTCATGATGTGACGTACCGCTGGGAGTGGAGTGAACGCACGCACGCCGCACAGATTTGTGGGTATTGTAGTTTTATGTTACATTTGGGACTAACATGTTCAACTACACGATTGATATTGCGGCTGATAAAGTCAGTAAGTCAGTGTTAGCAACAAAAAGATAGCAACATACTACGTTTATCCTGTTTTGGCTTTCATTCAAACAATTTTCATGATTTTCAGATCCAAAATTATGGAAGGCCATTTCGACCACGTAAGAAAAAAAAAAGTTTTGGAAATCATAATTATCACAAAAAAAGTAAACTATGACATCAAAAGTCGAAATGATGAGTTACTAAGGCATAATTATGAGCTTAAAAGTCGAAATAATTATATATATTTTTTATTCATTGTCATAATTCTGATTTTCTATTACATAATTTCGACTTTTTATCTCATAATTATGACTTTAATGTTAGAATTATGATTTACCAAAACGTGATTTTTTCCCCTTTTATGGCAGGAATGGCCTTCCATAAAAAAATAAGCAAAATTGCTTCCAGTTATGTTAAAATGTCAGTTACTACAGCACAAAAACACACACAAAAAAACATGCTGCAATTTAAGAATACATTATATAAAATACTGCCTGATAAAGGCTAGAACAAAATTGTAAATTCTCAAAGTGAATGCACACTTCAGGCACTGACTGAGTAGGCTACTTTTTTAAATAGGCCTAAATGTAACTATTAAATAGGCCTATATATTTATAATTTCCTGTGGATCCTTTTCCTGGGAAGATCTGAAGTCAACATACTCATATGGCTACATCTGAATTTCATTTAAAAATATATTTGCCAATAAAAAGGTATTGCACGTGATCAGCTGTGGTTAAACCCTCACTAAGGTATGATAACAGAACACAATCATGAAATTGTTCATTAAGATTTGGTTCTCTAAGGGTTTGTTTGTGCATCATTTTTTACAATATTTTGAATAAATATATTTAAATAAAGTCAACAAAGTGGAATGTTACAACGACTATGGCATGGGTTCATTTGAAATGTCTAGTTTTATTAAGTCTGTGTGAGCAAGAAACATAATTTTTTACATTACCTGTCTTTTGTTCAGTGTTAGGCTTTACAAATGGCATTAGATAGATCAATATAACGAATAAAATATAATACAAAGAAAAACGCGAACATTTAGTACAGGCCCTTAAATAAACGCAATGCGTGTCTTTTTCCAGGCGATGGCGCGCGCGATCTTATTACTGAGCAGCCGGAAGTTGCTGGAGCGCGCGCCGCACATCGGCTCAGAAAAATATAGGAGGCGCGAAGTGTAGTCAAAGTTATGGTTGTTGTTTTGTTCCGTATCGTTGTTTAGACTTTCAGGTGTTGCTGAACCTTACAGCATTCACACAAGAAAAACGTTTAACCCAGAGGTAGGTTACAACTTTCCTCACCCAAAATAAATGCACACGTGAGTGTTTGAAGCTGTATTTGTGATTTGTGTTCCAGCTTGTCAGCTCACGTTCTGTTTTTAGATAAAGCTACATTGTCCTTTCTATCTGAACGTCCTACACATATTCCATATATGTGTTGATACCCCTTGAGACATTATTCGTAAGATCGTTATTTGCGATCATTATATGGATAATGTGGATTTCGACTATCACGTTTCTGTCGCATACTGTAACATTGTTATAGGTATGCTTGAAGTGAAATAGTAAAATACCATTCAGAAGTTTGGTCACACATTTCATTCTTTGTTCTTAACACAATTCACGTTGTAAAATAATAAGTCGTCAAAACAATGAAATAAAACAAAAGTAGTCTATAGGGATTGAGTACAGATCAACATATAAAATCTAGCTTGCATTTGAGCTCTGCTCTCTCCATTCTCTTAACCATCTTCATGAGGTTTTATACACAAATGAAGTTGTTCACATCTATGCTCTACTCTTGACTGATTGTTTCTTCATTATCTGGTTTAATTCATCCCCAAAAAATTTTGTTTGGAAAGAATTACAACCGTTTTGCAGATTTTTATACATTGGGTATTTCATAGTTGTCTACAAAACTAATTTCAAACATTTAAAGCAGAAACTTTTTATTTATTGGAAATGTTCTCAGATCATCAGAAACATTCAGTCAAGTATGTACACATTTTTGACTAGTACACTTTGTACTCTCTCTTATGCGGTCTCTCTCTACAAATTGAATGCACGAAAACGAGAGGAACAAAAAAACGTACACTGGAATTAAATATGTAACTTTATCTTGGATTTAAGGCAATAAAAGAGGCTATATATGTATATTTATTTATTTGCATTCAGGACCGTTATATTCAATTCCTGTGCAATTTATTGGTTACTCTCGTAATTTATATTTTATAAATGATCGTCTTATTCACAAAGACAGTAGGCCTGAGAAATACAGCAAAAAAAAAAATCTCAATACTTTTCTGCCTTTTGACAATATATTTGATAGCAATATTTATATATTTTGTCTGAAAGAGATTAAAAGTATAATACAGTTTAAATTGATCAAGGCTTGTTTTCCACACTGTTCATTTCTTAAATGAACACAGGGAAGAGTGCTATTTTTAATTATATGCACCAGTGCAATTATACCTAATCATAAACATGGGGATTTACTATGTGGTTTTTTTAATACATAAAAACTGTAACAGGGAGTTTTGACTCGATTCACTGAAACACACAATTTGACTGGATCTCAGAAGTTAATTAAAGGAAGCAAACTGATTGTAACACTGTTTTTGTAACTGGAGTTTAAATTAGAGACACTATTAAAATGCTTTTGTCTTAAATCTCTCATACTGGAAAGTCAAGCTTTAGGAAACCTAATTGGCACATAAAAAAGTGGATTCAACTTATATTGAAATTCACAATGTTGCTTAACTTTTTATATTGCCTGCAAAATCATTATTTCACCTGCATTATCATCATCACCCTTCAATAGCCCTATTGTTGTGTGGTACTTCTCTACTTTTATACATTATTAATTGATCCTGTGCCCACTTCTTACGCAGGCTGGAGCAGGCCAGGCATGAGCAGAGCACACCTGGACGAGTGGCAGAGGAGGTCCTTTGACATTTCGTCTGGCTCTTGTACACCTGAACAGACGGCGGATGCTTATCGGGCACACATCCTGTCCATTCAGTATGCATGGGCGAGTGCTGAGCTCTCTCCGGCTGGAGCTGCCAGCCTGCTCAGGACCTACTCAGAGCGGTACGCCTCAGCCCTGGACTCAGACGACCCACGCACCGGGCTAAACAACTATGCAGAGAGTGCCCTGCACTTGGCCCGCAATCAAAAGAACTATAGCGACAAATGGGAGTCATCCCTAACGTCCGAGAATGTGTTCAGTCTGCCGTGCGTGCAAAGGATGATGCAGGCTGGGTCAAAAGAAGGCGCTCTCTCAGTAGATCCGGCAGATGTTAACATTACTGTTGGTGGTGAGGTCGGTGGGGGTGGGGAGAAAGCCAGTGCTCTCTCTGGTCCTCTTGGATTTAGACGAGAGCCTCCGGCTCACTGGGCCTCTGCGCCTCCACCCAGAGCTGAGATGGGAAGGGGGATCATTAACCCACTTAGCGGTGCTCCGGAGTGTGCCAGAGGACTTGAAGGAGCCCTTCCGCGTTTGACCCTGGCACAAAATGCTCCAAAAGCTCCAATGGGATCGCCTATGTTTGGCCATAACTATTTCAGTTCCACAGGCAATGCTAGTGTGTCTCAATCCAGTGGGGGTTGCACAAGTGGGTCCAATGTGCATAATCAGCCAGTGTTCTTTTCTTCCACAAACCCATCCAAGAGGAAGAACTTCTACAGCTCAGGAAGTGAAAGCAACAGAAGTTCATTCCCATCACAAGGCGAGCAGGAACCGCGAGGGAGGGGACGGAGAGGAGAAGAGGGTGTCAGCGCTAATTTTAGATCAGCACGAGAGCAGTTCATCGTTGACCAGCAAAAAAAACATTCCCATCAGGGCCAGCGAGGCTCTGGGGCCAACGTTGCTTCAATCTCCAAGAAATGCCTTGGGGCACAACGGCCTCGTGGGGCATCCTCCAAATTCGTCTCTCCCATGCCAAGGCAAGAAGAAGAGACTTACTCGAAGGACAACAAACCACAAGACACGGAACCGGTTGATGAGCGTTTAAAGAACTTTGAGCCCAAGATCATTGAACTTATCATGAGTGAGATCATGGACCACGGTCCCCCGGTAGCTTGGGATGATATTGCCGGCTTGGAGTTTGCTAAAGCCACAATCAAAGAGATTGTAGTGTGGCCAATGTTGAGGCCTGATATCTTCACCGGTCTTAGAGGTCCACCTAAAGGCATCCTTCTCTTTGGTCCTCCAGGTACCGGTAAAACACTCATCGGGAAGTGTATAGCGTGCCAATCCGGAGCCACTTTCTTCAGCATCAGCGCCTCGTCGCTCACTTCAAAGTGGGTCGGGGAGGGCGAGAAGATGGTACGGGTGCTCTTTGCCATCGCTCGGTGCCACCAACCTGCAGTCATTTTCATCGATGAGATTGATTCCCTTCTTTCTCAGCGCACAGACGGAGAGCACGACTCATCCCGTCGAATTAAAACGGAGTTTCTTGTCCAGTTGGATGGAGCTGCCACCTCAGCAGACGATCGTATCCTTGTGGTTGGTGCCACCAACCGGCCTCAAGAGATTGACGAAGCAGCCCGTCGTCGCCTGGCTAAGCGACTCTACATCCCTCTCCCAGAGGCTGAGGCTCGACGACAGATAGTGGCCAACCTCATGTCCCGTGAGAAAAATCAGCTAATAGCAGATGAGATGGAGAAAGTGGTGCAGGGAACAGAGGGGTATTCGGGGGCGGATATGACGCAGCTATGTCGCGAAGCAGCCCTTGGCCCCATCCGAAGCATTTGCCTTAGTGACATTGCTACCATCACGGCAGAACAGGTTCGGCCAATAATCTACAGCGATTTCCAGGAGGCTCTCAAAACAGTGCGGCCCAGTGTCTCTTCTAAAGATCTGGAGCTATATGAAGATTGGAACAAGACTTTTGGCTGTGGTCGCTGAGCGCATGTGTTGTGATTATACTAACCGAGTTTTATGTTAGTATGACTATGGTGTTGGGTTCATTTATTGAAATAAATGGTTGATTTGTCTTGGGTCTTTTTCATCATTTTCATGGACATGCTCTTTTCAGAGAGCTGTTATTGTGACTTCAGAAATGTCAGTTTTGTTGCAGTTTCGGAATGGATATGACTCAAAACAGCACTCATGATTAAATAAAACTGAACTTTTTACTGTATTCATTGCCTCAAAATTAGCATACCGCAATTGTGTCTTCCTGAAAATAGTTTCATCATTTAGTGGAGCTGTTTTCCCTGTAATACAGAGGAAATGTGCCAAGTTTGCACTAAAAAGGAACATGGGGTCTTGAATGCATTTCCCTCTGAATGCATGCACTTATCCAAAGGGGAACTGTCAGCTAGTACAATGTTCAGCCAGCCCTTCCCTCAGTGTGTACAGAATGAATTCAACGGCTCTCCATGTTTACCTGCTCTCGCTTCTGTAGAGACGGAGTGTTAGACACCTTAGGGCCAACTCTCCCATTGTGTTCTGTCTTGGTGAATGGATTTGGAGGGGAAGTTGGGCAACACTGCAGGCATTCTGGTCTCATGATAAGAAGTACCCACAGATCAACTCTTGCAGTGCTCTTCCTGTTGCTAAGCCAGTGCGGTCTCGGACCACATCTGGTAAACCAGAGGAATGGCTTTGTGCCTTGGAAGGGGTTTTAAAGGTGGACTCTTCATCCTCCTCCTGGAGGAAAGTTTGTTGGGTTTGTTTTTTTCCCCCCTAGTTAAACATCATGTCTGTAGAGGACTGTGTTCATCCGATCTGTTTTCAGTTTATCTATCTGTCTCTCTGTCTGTCTGTCTGTCAATATTTCATAAATCAGTTCCAGCCTGGACACCAGCCATTGTATGCATTGTAGAAAATAAGCAGATAACAACTGTGGCTTGATGCGTTTACTGTTGATGGATGGAGAGGAGCATTGTGGAGCTCTAATTGAGTGGCCACAGATGGCATGAGGAATAAAAGTTGCTGGTGCAGTGGTGAGGAAACTCACCCAGGCCAAATTGCAAAGCAATGAATGAATGGTTTGGGTCAGGTTACAAAATATAAATCATTTTTCTGCAAAGCTCAAGAAGGGATGCAGCTTTGAATTAATTTGTTTTTGGATTTTTAGTTGTACTTTTTGAATCCTGTCACTTTATTTGATTGAGACTAGCTTCCCTGAAATGTTCTTTTTGTTTGGTGTTTTTATGCCTCTGCATTAGCATTACGTTCTCATTGGCAGAATACAACTGATTTGAGTTGAAGTGAAACGAGGTCTGTGTTACGTGAAACCTGATGACTGCAGTCTGGAAAAATTGAATATAGATGGCTGATTGATTTGGTTGCGTCTTTCTTGCAACTGCAAAACCATTCTCACAGGAAGTCAAGGCTGTTAATACACCTCAGAAGACGAGTGGGATTTAACAGTCTAATTCAATTCTAAACTCTTACTCTTGGCTTGTCTTCATCTGCATCCGATTATAGATTGTGCTCACATGAAATGAATCGGTCATGTAATTTTCATGAAACAATCTTAGAAAAACTGGAAGCCCATGAAAAAAAGGGTGTCATTTATTTTTCATCTTTTTGTCAAGCGGGTTAATGAATATTTTAGGGTTGTGTGTTTGGCCGGAGTGTTGAAACTTTGTAAAATTAGCCAGCAGTGCAAGTAGTGAGTCCATCCCTGAGGAGTGGTGGAAGGCTGTCAGAACCAAAGGGGTAGCCCACAGCTGGACTATAGGAGGACAGGCACACCGAATTCCTCCACAACCTTTCTCATCTACTACACATTACGTTTGTATTATTATTTTTTTCTAGTTTGTCTTAACCTGACTACATAGTTTATTTATACAGTCAGTTTTAATACTTCATAGTGGTGGAATGTATTTAGTGCGATGTCAGCAGAAAGAGTTTTTATCACAGGAACATTTGAGAAAATAGGATTTCTTTTTATTAACTTTTTAAAAGTTGACTTTATTAACCCTCTGGTGCTGTTTGGTCATTTGTGAATTTTTTTTACAATTTCATTGGAATGGTACGAAACTTGGTAAAGGTTTTCGCTGCTTGTTGTGTAAACACACAAAAAAATCATGAACATGATTCGAAAAGGATAAATGGTCCTGAGAAAAATAGTCACACTTGTATTGTTTGCGGCATTGGAAATGAATGGGAAACGAATTTCATCTATTGGAAACGTTTGGAACGCAAATTTTTTTATATATCAACTTCAAATTTGGAACACAGCTTAGATTCATGGCTTTGATTTTCTCACAGTTTTAGAGGAAAACGTGTTTTGGAAAAAATACATTTCATATAAAAATTGAAAATTGTATTTTTGTGCATTTTTCAATAAATGTACAATTTTATTACATTTTTCAAGTTCACTTTTTTAAAATACTTTTTTTCCACTTCAGCAATTATCTGCCAAGTGTCATCTTTAAAAACAGACCTAACTTAGGTCGGTGCTCCAAAGCATTAAAGATTTATGACAGTTTAAGTTGGAAATTTCATTTCAAAAAGTGAATAAATGGATTATAATTACTGCATAAACATAATTTGGTACCATATAAAATCCCCTAAAATTATTGAATAAAAAAATATTATCAAACTAAAATATGCCTATAGTACAATAATTAAAAAAACAAAAAAGATTTGGTCATTTTTGACTGACACACAAACATTACAGGGTTCATTTATTATATTATACCATAAAAATAGCCTTTGGTGCTGATATGACATTTTGAAGTGGTGGTTCATTGGCTGATGTTTTTTTTACATAAAAGGTCTGAAATGCCAAAAACATGCATTTTACTTATTGCATACTCAAACTTCACAAAACAGATAACTTGGGGGGGCAGATAACTTTTTTGTTAATCGGCCTGACTGATATTGGTCTCTCATTTGGTGGACAACTTTAATGTTTCTCTGAATGGGTGGGGTCTATTTCTGCTGTACTATCTTGAGTTGAAGCGGAAAAGAGAAGTGAGATTTGGGATAGAGGCTGTTGGGGATGGGGTGGTGTGTGTGTGAGAGGGGGGAGCTGGCCAGATTATCCCTCTCATGCAAATGTACTCTCTCCACGGTTAGGTCCCAGTGAAGCGTGGGGGGCTCTGTGTTGGCCACAGCTGCTTCTCGTTTCTACCCAATCACACAGCAGCCATCTGGACACGCATGTCGTTACGAAGAGCTGGTGAGTTCTTGGGTCGGGGTCACTCATGCTCTCTTGACAGATCTGCTCTTGTTCGGTTTACTCCATCTCCCTTTGGCCATTGTGCACTCTTACAAATTACAGCCTGAGTACAAATAGTTCAGAAAGATAATTTCAATTGTTAACACCTGAGAAATAGTGATTGCTTTTCTAATTCCAGAGTTCTGAAAATGCCATTAAATGATCTATTATACTTAATGTATAGGAAGAGGAAAAGAATCCCAGTTTAGAAAAGACCCGTTAGCCTACATTTTGTTCTCAGAATATATTATTTGTTAGTATTCAATATAAGTATTCAGTTTTATCCTCAAATTCTAGTGTAAATTTCTTCCAAGCAATTTATCTGAAAGGTGACAGACATCTTTGGCTTGATGTTTATTTAGCTTAATTATTTAGATAAAAAGTGATTATCTAGAAGTGTGATGCTTGGATGCCACATCCATTCTAATTAAGTTCTGTACTAATTATTTTAACATTTTTATGAAGTTTTTGTTACATACTCAATCTGCATTAGCAAATTAATTATAATGATAAAGGGACAGTTCATCCAAAAAGGAAAATTCTGTCATCATTTACTCACCCTCAAGTTGTTCCAAACCTGCATGAGTTTCTTTCTTCTGCTGAACACAAAAGAAGATATTTTGAAGAATGTCGGTAACCAAACAGTTGATGGACCCATTGACTTCAGTAGTATTTTTTTCCCGTACTATGGAAGTCAATTGGGTCCAACAATTACCAACATTCTTCAAAATATCTTCTTTTGTGATCAGCAGAAGAAAGAAACTCATACAGGTTTAGACCAACTTGAGGGTGAGTAAATGATGACAGAATTTTCATTTTTGGGTGAACTATCCCTTTAAACAAAATTTGCTTTACAAAACATGACACATTATCAGAGGACGAACAAATGTAAAATATCTTTTATTAATTTTTTTGCAAGCATATATATTCTAGTATGTTGATGTAAATATGTACGAGTAAAATACTGCCAAAGTTTTAAATAGAATATAAAACAAGCAGAAATCAGCTGTGAAATAAAACAAGTTCAATACATACTGCCATTTGGTTCAATATACAGGGGAACATTTCAATAGGGGGGTCATCTTACATAAAATGGAAAAATTGTGAAACAGTTTCATTGTAATAAATTATAAAATGATATGAACTTGTTCAGACTGCTTAATATAAAAAATATAATATATTTAAAATTAAATGAAAAAAATGCAGTGTTTTCATAACAGTTTGGAACACAGGGAAGTGAGAGATAGAGAAGATGAATGTACATCACTTCTATTGCAAATAATATTTGAAATGTATCACAATTGTACGCATTATTTTATTAGTAGTATTATTCTTTGTCTAAGTAACTTTAGGGCAGTTAAAAACGTAAATTTTATTTGGGATGATTTATAAATGTTGCTCTTTTTTTAACACTTAATTTCTATTTTCAGTTACAGTTCTTTCTAATTTTTGTACTCACAGGTTTACATACAAATCACACCATTGTAGAAAAATAGACAAGACAGTGAAATATATAGGCTAACTGTATGTACATATGTCCAAATCAATGTTACAAGAAACTTTTTTTAAAAATCCAGCGTTTGGACAGTGTCTAAAAAATTCTGAAATGTAGAATTTTTTCGTGTGTGTGTGTGTGTGTGTGTGTGTGTGTGTGTAGTATGCTCATGTGAACGTGTAGTCAAGTGTATGTGGAACGTCTCTGTGTGTTAACTCAGAAGCGGTGCTCTCCGCGCGTGATGTGCGATGAGAACTCGTAGCGGTCCTGACTGCGGTAACCACACAGGTTGCACTCGAAGGGGTCTCGGAAGCCATGGCAACCCATGTGGATGGTGTACATGACGTGGTCCAGGAACAAAACTCTGCAATGGATGCAGCGATATGCCCTCAATTCTTCTCCCTCTCCACTCAGAACCTTAAACCCCTCCGAAGTCGCCATACTCAGCTCCATACCTGCTGCCCGCAAGGCCTCGAAATGCCTCTGCTGCTCTTCTTTCACCACGGGCAGACCTCCGTTTCGCATACTTGGAGCCATGTGATTGGTCAGGTAGATGAGACCCCCTGCGGCCGCTCCCCCGCCTCCCCCGGCCGCCCGCTCCTCGTTGCTCTCGGTGTCAGTGGAGTCCTGGCCGCTGGGGCTGGGGGAGCCGTCCTTCTCGACCGAGGCTGATTTGGACTTGGACAGCAGAAGGAGGTGCTCCGCGGCGCTGTCTTTAGCAGACACGCCGTTGCCTTCAGCTGATTGTGTCTTGTGGAGGTTGTAAATAGGGCTGACCACCATGTCAGAGGAGCCAGGGGAGGTCTGAACCAGAGGCCGCAAGGACTCCGCTCCCAGATAGCTAATCGCACTGTTGATGGCTTGATCGATCACATGAGGCTGCATGAGCTCCCCTGAGCCGCCCTCGAACGACAGCTCCGACAAACGATTCTCTCCTGTTGGAGAAAGACAGATGAGTAAAGGTTTTAACTCTGTTCTGAGAAATGGAAAATAAAAGCTGATTTATTTATTTGCATCAACGGACCGGTCTTTTTGCACCATTACTGGTAGGCACAAATTCTGACATTTTACTTGTCTTTACACTATTAACTATTATTACTGTGGAAATGAAAGACACTTTGGAGAACTTCTAGATACCTTTCAAAATGAACAGTTCTCAGAGGAACCAAATGGAGCTTTTGCAAGAACTAATAAAAAAAACCATCATAATGGTTCATAAACTTTTTGAGACACAGTCTTAAAAATAAAGGCTCCAAAAGAGATTTCCGCAGCAATGCCATTGAAGATCCATTTTAGGTTCCTCAAATAACTTTGAGTTTCTAAGTGCAAACAACATTTTAATAATCTGAAGAACATTTTTCACAACAAGAACCTGCAATGGAAAGATTTCATGGATGTTAAAGGTTTTTCATGAAATCATTGATGCCAATAATGAACCTTTATTTTTAAGGTAATATATTTTTATAATATATTTAGCAGTGCTCTCTTAAAAAAATACAATTTCCAAAAGGGGGTTTCTGCAACAATGCCTTAGAAGAACCATTTTGGGTTCCTGAAAGAACCTTTCAGTGAACAGTTCTTAAAAGAACCATTTTTAAACGTTTAAATCCCGTCTGACTAGCACGCTTCCCATAATGTTTACGCATTGGGTCAGAAGGTGGAGAGTGGACAGTCTTTTGTGGCTGTTTGAACATGAGCGTTTACACTATGAAAGCAATCTGGTCAAATACGTTCTCAACTATCTCTGGAAGTGGTCGAAAGTGGACAAGCTCAACCCCGTTTACAATTCTCACTATTAACTAACTATTAACTATGACTTTTGCCTCAATAAACTCCTAATTACTGCTTACTAATAGTTAGTAAGTAGTTGTTAAAGGGATACTCCACTTTTTTTGGAAATAGGCTCATTTTACAACTCCCCCAGAGTTAAACAGTTGAGTTTTACCGTTTTCGAATCCATTCAGCCGATCTCCGGGTCTGGGGGTCCCACTTTTAGCATAGCTTAGCATAATGAATTGAACCGGACAAGACCATTAGCATCTCTCTCAAAAAAATTAACAAAGAGTTTCGATATTTGTGAAGCAGGCGTAATGATATGACGCAGCACATGCCGCCTGATAATAGGCTACTGAGCTGGGGACTATTATCAGGTGCTGCGTCATATCATTACGCCGACTTCACCCATGGTACTGCAGCAAAGTTTCTTGATTATTACGCAGGAATGAGAGTATAGTTCCTAGCCATATCAGCCTAGAAAATCGCAACTTTTCATTTTCCGTCGGTCTTAGTACACGATGTAACTACAGAAGAGTCAAGTTTTAAATAGGAAAAATTTCGATTCATTATGCTAAGCTATGCTAAAAGTGGGACCCCCCCAGACCCGGAGATCGGCTGAATGGATTCGAAAACGGTAAAACTCAACTGTTTAACTCTGGGGGAGTTGTAAAATGAGCCTATTTCCAAAAAAAGTGGAGTATCCCTTTAAGTTTAGGTATTGGGTATGATTAAGGGGATGTAGAATATGGTCATTCAGAATTAGGCATTAATATGTGCTTTATAAGTACTAATAAACAGCCAATCTCCTAATAATATGCATGCTAATAAGCAACTAGTTAATAGTGAGAATTGGACCCTAAACTAAAGTGTTACCCATGTTTTTTTTTTATCTAAAGGACATTTTCCACTATAAAGAGCCATGGATGTTAAAGGCTGTTTATTGAACTATAGATGCCAGTAAAGTTATTTATTTTTGAAGGCACCTTCAGCAGGTTGCCTAGAAGTTCTCCAGAGTGTTCTTCCAGTGTTCTGCCTCAGATATATATATATATATATATATATATATATATTTTACAATACTCTTCAGTAAAACACCAACACGAAAAGATGAGAAATGGGCTTAGTAACAAACCACATTATTCTAATAGTGCTTCATGAGCTATTGCTATAACAGCAAATGAAATCGAAGCTTAAAAAAAACAAGCAACAGTCAAATTCATGTTGCATGCTATTATAGTGTTTCTTTTTTCCTGCTTTTTAAAAGACAGCTCATCAAAGAGAATGAAATGAGGGAGCTGCCCATCATTGTACGTCTCTGCAATTTCTTTTAGTCAGAGACATAAATGCATTTTGACGATGATCTAAGAACTTCTGCGATATATACTGTACAATGAAAGCAAACTTCAACTCTTACCCACAAACCTCTGGGGCATAGAGCTCTTACGCTTAGCTACATTGTTAGCTATCCTGTCTAGCACCAAGGCTCTCTCAGATGCAGGCATGTCCTCCCTCTGCTCATTCTGGCTGTTCTCTTCCTTCACTATGGGAAGCAAGACAAAGAAACCACGCATAAGATTCAAATGCCCGTATCTAACCTGAGCTCATCCTCTGACATGGTGCTAACTATAAAAAGCATTTACCAGTATCTCTGAGGCACACATCATGATTTTTATGTTTGTTTGTTTTTTCTTGTGACACTTTTTCTTACGCCTTGAGACTTTACGGGGCATATATGTATCTGCGAATCATTTCATACAATTGTTCAATTATGGCTCCAAACATCTGAATGGCAGTATTTGGCCAGTGTCACCATAAAGAACAACCAGAAGTTTACGTCCTCAAAAACTCTACTTTTAAAGCAATCATGGGTTGTACTTTTCATTATGGTGACAATAAACCACATTTAAGCCACTGTCATGGGTCAGCCACATTTCCATCTATTTTAAGAATAGAAAACATTTAGAGAGAGAGAGAGAGAGAGAGAGCTGGAATGCTGCCATTCACATACCTGTATAAATGCTATTCTGAAGGCCCATGCACTGCAGGTAGTTGTGACATCTCTCCTTATGTTCCTCCAGCGAGCTCCGCTGCTTGTAACTGCGCCCGCAGTATGCACACTTATGAGGTTTTCCAACTGTCAGTAAAAAAAAAACGCTATACAATTTAGTCATTGTGGTTTTAACTGAAATATAGGATCACACAATAACAACTGAACTGTCTTAAGCTGTAGG
This sequence comes from Rutilus rutilus, assembly GCF_951802725.1. Taxonomy (NCBI): domain Eukaryota; kingdom Metazoa; phylum Chordata; class Actinopteri; order Cypriniformes; family Leuciscidae; genus Rutilus; species Rutilus rutilus. Next base: position 6,922,706 of record NC_140225.1, read on the forward strand.
TTAATGAAGAAGGCACGTCTGTCTCTTTACATCACGTCAGACTAAAGCACGAGTTACCCGAGTGCGTGCGCAGGTGTCCGGTGAGGGCGTCTCTGCGGCGGCAAGCATAGTTGCACAGGTGACATTTGAAAGGTTTCTCGCCAGAGTGCAGTTTGATGTGTCGGAGCAGGTTACCCTTCTGAGTGAAAGAAGCACCACACTGGTTGCACTGGAATGGCCTCTCCCCTAGGAGAAAGAAAGATAATGCATAACTCATGTGCTCTTGGAATTAGGACATTTTCATGTAAAATTACTAAATAAGGTCTACTGCATGCTGATTTAAGGAATAGTTCACCCAAAAATTACCCCTCATGTCGTTCCAAACCTGTAAGAACATCTTCGGGAACACAAATGAAGATCTTTTTGATGAAATTAGAGAGTTTTCTGTCCCTCCGTTGACGGCTACACAACTACCACTTTGACGCTTCAAAAAGTTCATAAAGAGATTGTAAAACTAATCCATATGAATTTAGCGGTTTAGTCCAAACTTTTCTGAAGAGACATGATCGCTTTATATGATGAACAGATTGAATTTAGGCTTTTATTCACAAATAAACATTGATCAGCGAACATAAATAGAAGCTTAATTGAACGTGCTTGATGCACGAGAACAAACCTCATTGGTTCTTGAGGAAGCTCAAACGTGCTGCGTAACACGAGAATGAACATCATTGGTTCTTACACGTCAAGCGAACATGCTTGAGCTTCTGTTTACCACAACTGATGTGAGTTGATGAATGTTTATATGTGGATAAAAGCCTAAATTCAATCTTTTAATCATATAAAGCGATCATGTCTCTTCAGAAAATTTGCAAACCGCTCAATTCATATGGATTAGTTTTACGATCTCTTTATGAACTTTTTGAAGCGATAAAGTTGTAGTTGCGTAGCTGCCAATGGAGGGCTAGAAAGCTCTCAAATTTCATAAAAAATATCTTCATTTGTGTTCAGAACATGAACTAAAGTCTTACAGGTTTGAAACGAAATGATGACATAATTTTCATTTTTGGTTGAACTAACCCTATAAAGGAACGACATTTTATTCAGCATATTCTCCTTTCTAGTGGTTCCAAAATGTACTTGGACACTTAAGCCACAAAAATGTATGTGTCATTGCGATGAGTATCAATATATTAAACTAGAAGGACACTTTTCAAGCAAGGTTGTAAATTATAAAACAAATGTACTTTTTGAAATGAAGATAAAAAGTAAATTCTTTAGTTTTCTAAACATTAATGGGACACCTCTCTGAAACTCTTAAAATTCAATTAAACTTATAATAATGGCGCTAACTTTGTAGCATCGAAACTGTTATTGAACTGAACTGAATCAACTCTGAACTGACTTGAGTTGAATAATGACACTGGCCTAGCTGCAACATTAACACTGTTATTTTCCTGTTTATTACTGTGAAGCTGCTTTGACAGAATCTGTATTGTATAAAGCGGTATAGCCTATATAGTTTAGTAGTAGATTATATAGACTTGAAATGTGACTTGAACCTGACTTAATACATCCACGAACAAAATAGAATCCGTTGTTTAAAAGTAGGCATTATCGCAACAACAACAACAACGAAAACGTTTCGTGACCTCTTTATATATTTGTGTGATAAAGTAAATGAAAATAAGAGGCTCGGCATGCTTTAACGTGTATTGCAGTTACATAAACGCGTGTATAGTTCTATCAAACTGTATTTGATTTAAACATAGAATGCCAGCGACAAATGGCCATGTAAATGGTGAGTGTCTGAGATGCTATATCGTCCCCTCTGAAAGCAAAGCTCCGCTGCTGTAGCGCTATTACTCAGTGAATGCGGGGTCACTGTCCTACACGGCTCCGGCGCGCTGTTACATCTTCAACAACGCAACGCCTCGCGCCAAAGCTCAATCAAACACGCCAGCGGAATCTCGCACGTGAGCGCCGCTCTCCGCTCCGCGCGCGCTGCCTGGCTCGCGCCCTGATCGAACAAGAGGCTTTCAGACGCTGCCTGCCAGTTTCGTAATGCTCCACTGCCTGGGTCAATTTGATCTGAAAATCTCATTTTTTCCTCTTCTTCAGCTCTAAAATAAGAGCGGCCCATCACAATGCAAATGCAGAGCTCATTTAAATAAAGTGAAGGAAACACTTTGTGTTTGAGAGCCAGTCTTCCTGATCAGCGCCCCTGGAATAAACCAATATCCAGCTCCTCCGAATGTTGTGGCATTCTCCGAGAACGCTATTAATACTGCGCTCTCTTCAAAAGCCCTATAAAATAAGAGTCACCAGTGAAGCAGCAAAAAGACGGAAAAAGAAACTCATTAAAAAGGCATTTCAGGAGCCCGGTGCCTCCTGCGAATATTTTGATTTAAATAGGAAGCACTTCATTATATCTTTTATTATACGTTCTTTTCTGAATTTACATTAGCCAACTGTTCCTTTCTTCCATTTTGAGTTTCATTAGTTTGTCAAGTGAGGAAGTTAAGTGCCTTTTTGAAAAATGTTCTCACCCACTGGTTTGGCTGCATTGCAGTGGAATATCAATTTGAGAAAGGGAGAAAAGAACTAATGCTGAAATAATTGTCATTTGAGAGAGGCTTCTTCTTGGTTAGTTCTTGGATTGTCATAAAGAAAACTAAACAAAATGTCACATTTTTGTTATGAGTACATACACACACATCTCATCATTGATCATCATCATATTAATTAGGTTACAGGCGAGTCTTTAAAAGGATAGTTAAGCCAAAAATGAAAATTCTGTCATCATTTACTCACCCTTATGTCGTTCCAAATCTGACTTTCTTTCTTCTGCAGAACATAAAAGAAGATATTTTGAGAAATGTCTCATTTAATTTTTTCCATACAATGGAAGTCAATGGCAACCAAAACTTGGTGTCCCGCAGAAGAAAGAAAGGACCACTTTATATCAGTTGTCTACTATATGCATTTGTGGACTATGTGATTGTGTTGTATTGCAAAACACTTTTTCTGCAGTTGAGGTTGGTTAAATTTAGGGACAGGTTTAGTGGTATGGTTAGGTTTAATAATGGGTTAATGGTATAATTATAAATGTAACATGCAGAAATTAATCACAGATGTAATTAAGTATTGACCCAATGGAAAAAAAACAAACATGTGTGTGCAATTGCTGTCAAATCGACATAAATTTAACATAAAGGTTTTTGTTTATATAATATATGAGTTTGTAATGGATATATATAAGAGTTCAGATGCAAAAGCCTCTAAGTGCCATCTGAAATTTTCTTCTAGAATGATCATTTTTATCAAGCTCGTATATTTAAGTTTAGTAAATTCACTTAAATGCCAATGAAAATGACCTATTAATTGTCATTTAAGTGAAATTACTGAACGATCTCTATACACTCTATAGTATATACTCTATACGAGCTTGATAAAAATGATCATTCTAGAAGAAAATTTCAGATGGCACTTAGAGGCTTTTGCATCTTAACTCTTCATATACACATATATTATATAAAGAAAAACTTTTATGTTAGGTGCGATTAATCACGATTAATCGATTTGACAGCACTAAATAAGTCCAATGTATCTAATGATTAATTAGGCATGGTTAAAGTCAATTGATATAAAGTGCGTCCGAAAGAAAGTCATACAGGTTTGGAACAACATGAGGGTGAGTAAATGATGACAGAATTTTCTTCTTTGCATAAACTATCCCTTTAATGCAGACATTAGCCAAAAAATGCTGTCCTAATGTTCTAAAAACGCATCGCAAACAGCATATTGAAGTATTCCATCTTTATTAGTCATTTACATCAACTTGCATCCATTCAAGTCAAGCAGTACAAATCTAAAACACAGCTAGTTTGCTTTGCTCTGGCTTCTGATAAACAAAAGGATGGTTACATTTAAAACACATCCAGCGTCTGTCTCTATCCTGCTCTCAACCTACCCAGCCCTGCACCCTGTCAGCTGTGAGTGATAGTATAAGGAGGGAAGAGTAGATGGCAGTTGTGCTTACCAGTGTGACTTCGCTTGTGCACCATCAACACATTGGGCCCAATGCAAACTATCCCACAGATATCGCACTTCAGCTTCCCGTTGGGGAGGCGGATGCCCCCGGCCGTGGGGTAGGCGGCCGGTTTGCTGTCAGGGCCTGCGTGGGAGCCGTTCAGTTTGGCCCCCGAGCCATCGAGCACGCGCAAGTCCTCGGCTGCACATTCCTCCGCCTCTCCATTCATCTCACAGGTCAGCCCGTTTTCCTCGTCACTCCGAGCCTCAACTTTTATATTACAGGCTGGAAAAGAGGGTAGTGGGCCTGTTAAGTAAAGTGGCAGGCTGGGTGGTTATTTTCTCTGACTCGGTAACTAACACCGCCATCTTTTACCAAGTTCTACAACAAAAAGTGCACCTGCAAAGCAACTAGTTTCTTATCTGTTTTCTGATTATCAGCTGTTGTGTGTGTACGTGCAAAAACATCAGCTTTTATTGCATTAAAACACTTTTCTGAAATATCCACTTGACGTTAGAGAACATTAACTGCATTTATTGAATATTTTCTTCTGTAGATATTACCAGAATTGGGAGGTAACTAACTAAAAGTAGTGACTGTCTTAGTTACTAAATTAACATTTTCAGCTGCTACATTGCTGCTTAAAAGAAAAGCACACGCAGCTTTGCAGTTGAGCAAACAAATAATCCAACATGCTTTTGCAAATGTGTTTTTTTTTTTCTTTCATGTGAAGCTTTATGAAGTCTGACACAATTGATTGAATCAGATTGTTCTAATGATTGATGTTTCTTTACTGAGTCATATAATTACTTTAAAGAAAAAAAATGAACAGGTACTGTCCTCTTTAAATAGCTTTAATGTACACTACTGTTTATTAAAAGTTTGGGATCTGTAAGATTTAAAAAAATAAAATAAAAATATTCTGCTCACCACGGCTGATTTACTTGATCAAAAATACAGTATAATCAGTTATATTGTGAAATATCATTACAATTTAAAATAGCTGTTTTCTATCTGAATATATTTTAAAATTTCATATATTTCTGTGATGATAAAGCTGAAATTGCAGCATCATTAGTCTCCAGTGTCACATGATCCTTCAGAAATCATTCTAATATGAATATGAATATGAAGAAACATTTCTGATTATCAGTGTTGAAAACAGTAATATATTAGTGAAAACCCTGATCTCTGATGAACATAAAGTTCAAAAGAACAGCATTTATTTGAAATAGAAATATTTTGTAACATTACAAATGTTTTTACTCTCAGTTTAGATCAATTTAATCTGTCATTTTTTTTTTCTTACTGACCCCAAACTTTTGAACTGTATTGTTAGCAGCTTGTAACCAAACAATAGCTTTAGTCCTTGAAATGATGAGTAACTTGAAGCTTTTGCAATTTCAAAGTAGCTTCCCCAACATTCGAAATTGATGATACAGTATACCACAAATAAACTGACAATGTACATAAGACATATGTTTACATAATGGGTGAAAGCTCCCAACTTCCTTAAGTCCCAAAGGAAAGAAGAAAAGAAAAAAAAGAAAAATATTCCTCTTTATGAATAAACGAGGGTTCTTCTATCAGGCTGCCTGCTCAAAAACCATCTCACCATCTCATTCACCATCACACTTCTTTGAAACAAATGACTGATAAACAGGAAACAGAGACACAGGAAGCACTGTGAAACTGAGGACTCTCAGCGGTGTAAACCAGACCAGCAAACCGTGGTAAACACATACACACATACAAGCTTACAGAAGCATGCAAAAGAAGAGCACACAATCAAATAAGGATAAAACTGTTTGTTAAATATTCCGAATATTCTATCTATGGAATGTCCAATCATAAACTAGACGATTGTTCAGATGCCCGTTCAGCCTAATGAAGTAAACATTTCGAGGGTTTTCAGGCAGTTTGAGTTCAGAGTAAATGCCCTGTGGTTAACATGCTGTGGTGCCAGGCTGATTTCCCCATGCCTCAGCCTCTGTTTGCACAGACTCAAGAGGAACAAGCAGAAATAATGAAATATGGGAATCCGAGGGAAAAGGGGAAGCTTCAGCACCCGAGCCGGCCCAACCGAAAAAAAGGACAAGAGTTATGGAGAAGTGACAGAAAGGGAAGCACAGACAGGGAATTGTTAAGCACAACAAGTGAAACAGTTTTTCTTTTTTTGCGTGTGTGTTCAGACTACAGGGATCAGCAACTGAAGCACGTGACTGAACTGGAGAGTACCGACGGACAGAACGACCGACCGCGTTTAGGCGACTCTCAGTCGGTTCACACTGACACAATTAAAAAAATAACTCTGAAATAATTGCCTTGAGTTGTACAGCAAGCGATTCAGTTTCCACAGTATACCAAACTGATCAATATATTGTAGGTGGAAATAGGACAGATAACTTTTATTGAAACCAAAAGAACTGCATCATAATGCATCTTTAATGAATAACTTCACACAATGATGTCAGTCAAGCAAACATTCCTGTTCTTAATATGCACTATTCATTGGTGGACGATGTTTTTCTTCGTAAACTTTGATCAAAACTCTAAGACTACATTATGAATCCCTCATACTTTTTAATCAGTCAAGACTGCATTGATATTTTCACGATCCAATCAGTTCCCTCCCTACATTTTTTCCTTCTGAATATTCTGTTTTACTCCTTATGTCCTATTAAGTAAAACAGGTTGTGAACCGCATTTTATGTTTACTTTAAGGATGGTTTATATGGATTTCAGTGTCAATGTGTGAATGAATTACAGCAGTTAATAACATAGTCAATACAGGAAAGCAATCTCCCATTAGCACCCATAAAAGGATGTATTTCTTCCTCTCACACACACAGATCCACTGACAGCTTTTCTGCTTATATGATTTGATGATTTAACCAGCGTGATGTGACCTGAGTTTGGCAGAGGGAACTAGGCCTGTTGTCATGATACAGTCTCTCATGGATCTTTTTGGGGAAGTTGTGACTAAACTGGGGATGGGAAGAGGAGCTTTTACTTTGTATAACGTTTGTCACACATCCTAATTTACCCATTTTGGGAAGCAAGTGTCAAAAGCCACAGACAAGGACAAACAAAAGAGCTCTACATAGAACAGAACGACATATCAGGCAAACCTCACAAACACCAATGGCTAATTTTAAATGGGATTAAATTCGATTTCCAGAGAAACTCTGTGGATCATTGAGGATCATGTTAGTGTCATTTTTGGGGTTTGAACTTGTGAGCCTCTACCGCATCGATTACAAAATTATCACAACATTGCACTTAAGCAAAGGGATGTATTCATCTAGGGAACTATAAATGAATGTAACGCTGCATGGGTTAGTACAATTAATTTTTCGGTTATGCTCCAGTCGAGGCGCTGAAAATAACCATGCATCTTATGCGGTGCAGCAGAGCTACATGTACGTTAACCACGGCTCCACATATGGGTGGGCGAGAGTATGTTTGTGCATGCATGTGTATGAGACATGATTAAAAAAACTGCTTTCGTTTACATTTTTAGGAACTTGCTAGTGAAATGTTTGCCTCTGATATGGCAGCAGGTTTAAGGCCAGGCCATCACCTTCATTTAAAAAGAGGAATTACATGATAAAATCGGCCCTGCACCGTGAAGGCCTAACTGCACTTCATTGGACAGCAATTTTTCCATGCATGCACTGCTAATAAATACTAAATGGTCAAGCCAAACAGCACATATGCTATCAAAAAGACATAACTTAAAGTCGACATGAAATCAAAATGGATTGTTTTTTTTCTTAATGATTGTTCTGGGTCTAGTTAATGATTTATTGGTGCACATGATTTAATGGAATTAAATAGTTTGTCATTTTTAAAGGTGCAGATTTCTGAGAAGCGCTGTTGAAAGTCGACCGCAACTCACTTGTAGCCAATCAGCAGTTGTGCGCGTGTCCACTCATGATGGGGGAGGAGAGAGAGTGAGCAAGAGGAAAGACTGTAGAAAGAGAGATGGCTGAGAGACAATACAAAAGAGAAAAGGTCAGAGGAATATCACTGGAAAAAGAAGGGTTATGATCAGGCAAGAGCTTTAGGACCCGTGTTAATATTAGAGAAGCTTTCCAGCGCTGGAGAGATCTCAGCGGGAAGGCATGAAATGGACGCCGGGGTTGCGTTGTTTCTGCTCCATACTTATCTAACATTGGTTTTGCTTATAGAACCTCTTGCGTAGGCCTACTGTCCGTTCTTTTTGGTTGTTCCTTGTCGTTCGTTCGTCATGTTCACGTTATTTTTCTTCGCTGCGGCTATGATAAAGACACATTCACTCTTGCATTGCGTGTTCGTGCAATTTAGGGGCGGAGCAATGAAGGGAGGAGTGTGTTTGTTTGGGTTGATTTCAAATATTAACAGTGTTTCTCAGAAATCGCTTACCGCACCTTTAATCCAAAAAAAAATGTATTGTCTAAAACGACTTTTTTTGTTGTTGCTGAAATCTAGCTATTTGAGAAGGTTAAAGCCAAATAGCTATGCATTGTTTTAGCAAACTACACTTGACAGTCCAAATTCCTGTCCATTTGTCTCATTGAATATCTCGTTCCACTTGGAAATACGTCACATTACAGGGGTAAAATAGGTTGTGAACAGCAATTCCCCTTGCAAAAAAAGAAAGAAAGAATTTATTACAGAACTTATATACTTAAGGGCAAACTGAATGTAATGTTTTCTGAAACTTAACTACAATTAAATGAAAATTTAATATAATTTAAATTTATATCAAATGCAATTAGCTAAACTTTAAAGTGCTTTTTGACCCCCTTAATTAACACTTAAGTGCATCTTTATTTGTAATCTTGTAAGTACTTTTATTGCATTTTAAATTATGGTTAAGTTGTACTGCCACACGTACCCACAAGCAATTATGGTAAACTAAAGTCATTTCTATTGAAAATGGTTTGCCATGTTTTTAAATATATTTGCACACATTTGAAGTTGCAATTTAGTACATTTGAAATATATTACCTTTAAATGTAAAAAACACTTTACATGTGCTTAGTATGTTAGTCGACACGTCAAAACATTATTTAAACATAATGATTTAAAATGCACTTTAAAGTAAACTTTTAACATATTACAAAGTGTAACCATAAAAGTGTACTCCCTTTAAGTATACTCAAGTGATCTTTTATTTTATTAAAACTAAACCTAACACCTAACCCTAACCAAACAGGAGACTCATACTCTAATGTTATTTGACATGTGGTTGCAAATTTACTTATAGTTTGTAAAATGTCTAAAGTGGACCATCAAAATAAAATGTAACCAAATTATTTTATCTGCAAGTACTTTTACGATTTGAAGTACACAAGTGCACATTCAGTACAATTAAGCACACTCCTTTTTTTCAAGGGAGACTTCTCTCATATTCCTACTAAACTAAACATTCTGCTTGTATGGAAAATGTTGTATGGCTCAATTTGCTGCTCGCAGATTTTAAATTTCAATACGCAAATGTTTTCATAACTGTAGAGGAGTTTGTAGGTCTTTCAGTGTGGTAGAAAGCAAAGACACAGCGCTCCATGAGCATCATCTCTATATGTTTTGATTTCCTGATATGACGCTTGTAGTCACTCATCTGATTGAGCAGCGTGTACTGCACAGTCTGCACATATTATACTCACTTAATCAGAAAAGCAACGATGCACAGTGAAGATACTGTCTTCACATCCTCTCACTCACTGGCTGATTATATCTTCAGGGACAACATGCAGAGAGACAGATGCACGCACATGCACACATACATTCACGCAAACCTTTGCTGATGCAAGAGTTCAGAGCGTTTGAAGTTTAGTTCCCTGTTTCTCTCAAACAATCCATGAATTTTTTTCTATTTGTCCTAAATGCCTTATTCTTCCTTTGCATTCTTTAAATACACTCACATCTCAATAAGAGAATTTCTATAATATAAATTGTGTGTGAAAAGCAAGTGGCATTTTGTGATCTTAAATGTCATTTAATACTCTTATTAGTGTTCATAATGTCATCCTAACTATTCAAACAGATGACTAACAAGGGGTTGTGTCTCTTCAACAGTTAAGAACACGCTACAGCCTCCGTCATCATCTACTGTCTCTTATTACTTTAATAGTTATGACTTTGACTGTGCTTTTTATATAGCCTATGTAACACATGAGGGAGATATGAAAGTGCTATTTTGCTGAGAGTAAAGCATCGCTTTTGGACTTGCATTTGAATGCGGGTGGGTGTGTGGAAGTGTGTGAATATCGTGGCAGTTGAAGTGAAAGCATGGCAAAAGTGCAGGTGCAGAGTCGTGTGTAAGAGAGCGTACACTCACATTTGTTGCGATACTGCGCCTATATATCTGGTGTTGCTCCTGAACATTTTATCTCCCTGAGTGAGTGTTGAAACTGAGTTCTGGCAAGTTCTTCTTAGGAAACTCTTGCACATCCTATTTCAGTTTCCTCTCACATCTTTTTTTTCTTTCTCTCTCTCTCTCTCTCTCTCTCTCTCTCTCTCTCTCTCTCTCTCTCTCTCTCTCTCTCTCTCTCGCTCTCTTTCTCACTCTGTTTTTCACTTTCAGTAGCTTCAAAGTGAGCGTGTCACACATTAAGTCCAAGTTAATCTGGAACTTTTGGAGGGGAAAATTCCAAACTAAAATACATTAAGATATTAAACAGGCCATCTGTTAACTTCTGGTTAGCCAAATTCATTCCCACCCATTTTCGCCTCTTTCTAGTTAACCCATTTTCTGTTTACACCACTAACACTATATTTATTGATATAATGACTAAATTACACTTTCTGTGACCACCTATCCTTCAAACATGACAATTTCATTTATACTTCATTTATATGCTACCATTTGTTTTAAAGGAATTCATATTTTTATTCAGCAAGGACAGAATAAATTGATCAAAGTAAAAAAAACTTTTGAATTATTACAAAAGATTTCTATGTCAAATAAATGCTGTTCTTTTGAACTTTTTATTCATTTTTCTAAAAATGTATCATAGTTTCCACAAACATTCCACAGCACAACTTTTTTCAACAATGAAAAAATAAATAAAATAAAATCAGCATATTTAAATGGATCAACATTTGAAGGATCATGTGAAACTGAAATTAAACTTTGCCATTACAGGAATAAAGTATATTTTAAAATATAATAAAATAGAGAACAACTATTTTAAATTGTATATATTGTATATATAAATATTTCACAAAATTACTGTTTACAAAAAATGCACCTTGATAAGCATAAGAGACTTTTTTCGAAAACATCTAAAAATCTTACAGACCCTAAATTTACTTTTTAGTTTTTGTCCTTAGAAAACTAATTGTTTAAATAGTTTTTCCATAAAATTTGAATTTGCATTTAATCATTCAGTCACTTTATCAGATGCTTTTATCCAAAAGGACTTAAAAATGAGGAAAAAACAAGAAACGTAATACAGAATTTCAAGAATAAAACCAGAGAAGTACAAAAGGAAGAACAGAAGTTTAAAAACAGTAGAGAAAAATTTCCTAATAAGTGTGGGTTTAAGAGTTCATGGCACAACTGAGCATGTAATGTGTAGGCTCAGTGAGTAAACTGTTTCAGTGTATTAAATTAGCAATCTGCTGTTTAAATGTCCCACGGTTTCAGGAAACAGTAACTATGACATGAGGAAAATAATCCATTTGTTACTTAAAGTTCACACAGATTTTCCTTTTCAGTTTGATGTTTATTTTTCTTTTCTATGTGTGGCAATAGAAAAAACGAAAAAGATCTCATCACAAAAGCTGAAGATGCGCATCATGAGCTAAATTGAAAGCTTCGGACCCTGCGTACCCTCGAACAATCTGGTGCACTCGCTTTGTGATCTTGCAGGAAGACCGAGAGGCGTTACGTGAACAGTTACGTGAACAATTAGTTTCATGCGTTTTTTTATGCTGCCTTTTAAAGTTTTCTCTGTTGGGTTGACCTTAAAAGTGGGCTGCAGTGGGAGCTATATCAGACTGAGCATTGCATGTGTAAATGAGGTAGTTTTGTGGTTGTGTCCCAGCTTAGGCTGGTCTGACTCACCCAGTGGTTTGTCTGTGCGGTTGTTGTGTTGGAGGCCAGTGCTGGCTGACAAGTCCTCAGGAACAGGCATGGCCTCATCTTGGTCCTCTCCCCCCTCGATAGCAGTCGGGCTGTCCCTTCCTGAGCAGAGAGTAGAGAAGTTACCAATATAGACTCAGGCCCATCCCTTTTGCTTACTTTATCTTAGTGGAGATGAATTTAAAATTGATGCATGTCATTTTGCAGGTTAATAAGGGATAAGTAAGCCATTTGTAGGCTGATTCCCCACCAGTGGCTCAACCAGTGGCATTGGTGTTGAGGGCTATCAGTTTGTCTGACCAATGACAGGTGGTTTGAGTGTTCAGGAAACCTGTTTGAAAAACAGTCATTAGGTGTGTTCGACTTCATGAGGCGCTGAGCAGATCGAGCGGTGTCTGACTTAAAACAGTGCTCGTTGGAAACTTTGTCCAACTAGAGATGGTGCTGATTCCACGTTACTTTGACGTATGCTTAAAAGTACAACAGCAATTTGAGAGCAGGCTGGCTCATTCTGCATAGCTTCTAATGATGAAACGGCTGTTTCACGATTGGCCGGATTAACCGAATGTTCACCAAGTGTTTTTGAAGCTACACGAAAACATCTGAATCATCTGTGTATTTGACAAATATTGCAGATAATCTACTTCCAATATATGCAAAAACTACAATCGTCACTTCAGGAACAAGCAGCAAATCTCTGCGATCCGTTAAATCCAGCCGAAGTTGAACACAACTATTAATTTTGGAAATCCGTTTGGTGACACTATAGTGTAGATAGAATTTAAACGCTTCCCCTTAAAGAAAAAGGTTTGTATTGTGGTTGCTCAAGGTTGTATTGTACCCCATTGTTGATACTCAGAAGCATTAGTGAAGTTCCTAAATGTAATTTTGGGAGGAGTGAACCCATCTAATGTTTCAATTGCTGGAGCATATAAGCAGCAGCTCACCTTGCTCCGGCATCAGCTGTTTCGGCTTCCCTCCACCTCCCCAACTCCACCAACATAATTTAGTAGTCCTGGAGGGGGGTATATCTAAGCTCGAGTTGAAGCTGCTTCCTCGAGCCCCTCCACTGCAGACAGCAAGCCAAATAGCAAGCCAAACCTCAATAGCTTAAAAATTATATGGGCAAACAAACTCGTGAAAATATGTTCTCACTAATGCAGAAAGTTTGGAGCTCACTATAATGAGTCTTGTGTAAGTTTCATTACTTTATTTAGATATGAAAATGTCGACAGAGCACAAATTCTGACCCGGTTACAGCATTCAGAGTGTGTTCCCTTTTTCCATTTATCTGTTTTCCTGGAAAAGTGTTTGCATTAACTCTGTGCCAGAGGCTCGCACCATCAAGTGCGAGAGGTCACATGTTTAAATCTTTCTGAATGTACAATTTAAAATTTAATCTGTTTGTCAGTATAGATGTATATCAGTAATAGGGCCATTTGGATGTACTTGATTTGGTATTGATGAGTGATGGATATCGTTCACATCATTCCAAACCTGTACGACCTTTTTCTAGATATTTTTGTCCATACAAGTTTTGGACCCCATTGACTTTCATTGTACGGACAAAAAAAAAAAAAGAACACTGAGACATTTTTCATCTTCTTTTTTGTTCCACAGAAGTCATAAGACGTTTGGAATGACACAAGGCTGAGTATGATGACAGAATTGTAATTTTGAGGGGAAATAACCCTAATAAGTTATAGACTTTTATTTTGTTCGTTTAAACTGGTAAGAGTTCAGAGTGATCATGTGACATATTTTTAAGAGTTAGTCAGACATTTTTGTGAGCTGAAGCCTTAACACATATCTGATGTGACAGACCTTCACACATGGCCTGTTGTTGAACAGTCAAAATACGGTTATCTTTGCTTGATTGTTTTGATTGTCCAGACCTCACTGTGGCTTTGAACATATGAGAGGCGGCTCTTACCTGTTATCTGGGACATTTCCTGTGCCTCCTCGGTCTCCATCCTGTGCAGGTATTCTAACAGGAGCAAAAGTAAGAGAGAAAGTGTATCATCAGTGCTTGCTGCCTCAAAAATAACCCTGTATAAGAGAAGTGGCTGGTGATTAAAGGAGAATGGCCTTTCTTTGTGTATCTCCATCACCCTGGCAAGAACAGCCCCGTTCCAGCCGCACACACCACTGTCTTCCACATTACATTACAAAGAACTACAGACATTTTCATTACCGCTCTGACAGACGGGGTGAACTAAGAGAATATGTTTGGTGGACTACAAGGCCGAGGATGGGGTGGGGAGCCTCGAAACGAACAGGCTTTCAGACCACATTTGTTATTTATTGTTAATTTCCTACCACATAATCATCCAAAAATGCAAACTGACTGCCGCAAAATTAAGCAGAAAATTAGATGGCCCGGGGTCATGGAGGATGCGGGTGTTTGGCATCGCCAGCTGATTGGCGCCCGTGTTCACACTAATTTACTGAGCATGCATGGGTGAGCCCGGCAGCCCAACTCTTTCTGCATCTCTCCGCTTCTCTTTAACACACACACACAGATGTAGAACGCAGACGAGATGTGCAATGAGTAAGATGACAGAAGGAAGACGACACCGAATTAAAAAAGCAGGTTCATTGGAGACAAGAATTGAACAGATAAAGAAACAAGGGAAAGGTTAGGCGGAAATAACTCACTGAGAGAATAGGACGAGAAGAAAATGTGTGTGTGTGTGGTGGGGGGGATGCAAAAGGAGTGTTTTTTGTTATTTTGACTCCTCAGAAGGAGTCGGTGGTGAGCACTTCCTCAGGCCAGGCCTGCATATCTGAGAAGTCACCAGCGCTCGTGGCCCCATTAATAATGTAGCGGCCACTTGGGCCCACAGCAGATGGGCACAACAGCCTCGGCCTCACTGCCACTTCAAGACGCTCCCGCTAGGGCCCCGCGCCCGGCCCCGCCAACCACACAGGGAGCAGTGAAGTTCCTGAAAATAGCCAAGCAAGCTGAAGAGAGCTCCTGGGAGAAGGGGGACGTAGGCCTTCCTGTTTTTACTGACAGATGGCTCCACGCACTTGGAACAAATAGTGGGAAAAACAGCGGCCCACCGTCTGTCGCAATGTCCCAGTCTTCCTGGGGATTGCACTTCTCGGAAGACTCACGACCAGCTCGCACGCCCAAAACCCTGGTGAGGGCTTGTTTCGCCTGGTGTGAGATACATATGGGCCAGTGCCTGGGTGTCATTGTGTGTGTGAAATGGAGAATGTTAAAGGCCAGCGGTGCGTAAAGGATTGCAGGTAGACGTGACAAGCTAATCGTAATTCAATTTGATTTAGCTGAAGAGAAATATGTTTTCTGTGAATGCTTTCTTTAATTCAAATCTTTATTTCGTGTGTGTATATATAAATTAAAAAGACTGAAATGAAAAACTCAAAAGATGACTAATTATACTGTATTTTCAAAAAAGTTTTCTGTGCATCTGACATAGGCCTACATCTGCATCTGAATATTAGTGAGCTAATTAGCAGCATAACTAGCTGGCTAAAATTCATTTAATCACTCTGCATGGATTGATTCTCATTCTAGTTGTGTTGTAAAATACATTTGAATGCATATTTAAAAATATACAATATAATTTTTGATTGCACAATATCACTAGTAAGTCATATTACTGACTCTGTGACATTTTACATGCAAACCGCAGATCAGATCAGCTGTTATGAAGACCAAGGAGCTGCTCATGGATCTTCACAGACCTCTTTGACAGTCTAAATGGGACATCAACAATCTTTTCAACACTTCACAGAATTGGCCACTGTGCGATAGCAGCCCGATCTGGATAGAAGGAAGGCATTTGGCTTCTTTGCCAGTGGTCTGGCTTTGATTTTTACCAGGAGGCATCAAAAAGCCACCATCAAAAGCAACATGGGTTGGGTAAATGCAGGCAAAAACTTGATGAGAACCTGTTTCAGTGGCCCTGCAACACTCAGGGTGTGTTCACACTTGTAGTTCGGTTCATTTGGTCCGGACCAACAAACAAAACAAAATAAATAAATAAAACATTCAGTCCTGGTCCGCTTTGCGGTCACATTGGCATTTTAACATCGAACCTAATGATATCGAACCTAAAGGCATAAGGATATGTTCACAACCTGATTGGTCGGCTTTTATGGCGTATATTTCGCGACGGAACTTAAAGAACATCCAAAACAATGCGGTGTGCTGGGCTGAACGCCCTCGTTGTAGGCCTATATGCGTTGCCTACATATTATGGTATTTTGACCAGCTGAGAACTCGCGAAGAGCTTATAAAATGTGTAAAGGAGTCAAAACAGCGGCAGGAATCCCTTCGTCAAACACACAAAAGAAGATCTGCTGCGAGTTCTGACGCCTGTACCGAACTGTGATGGGCAACATCGTGACTATAGCGAGGAGAACAGGTATGCGTGAACATTCTGTCCTTTTTAGGGTTGCATCTTGTGATATCAAATCCTGTTTTTAGTTCGTTTACATGTTTTTGGTCCGTGTTGAGTTGGTTTGGGAGCGGACCGAGACGATATTTTCAGCGGTCTCGTTCCGTTTGTTTGGTGCGCACCAGGGTTCGGATGGCGCCAGGGTTCACATTAGCGATTTTTCATGCGAACCGTGCCCCGTTCCGAACTAAACTGCTAGTGTGAAAGCACCCTTAGGCCTATTCAAATGAACCGCACTAGAGCAATCACATCAGGGTTCGTTTTAATCGAACCAAACATGCCAAGTGTGAAACCTGTGACCTGAGAAATGGTGCATTTATGTTGGTATAAGGTGGAGCATTTGCAATTAAAAAAATTTAGCTAAAAGTTTGACTCATGGGTGAATATTTGTATAAATAAATAAAAAAAAGTGTTTCATTCTGAGTAAATGTCTTTTTTTTTTCTTTTTTTTTGAGAAAAGTGTTCTGAGAAAAATATTTGCATTTATTGTATTCTTTTGGGGGGATTTTTGAAAATTATTGGTCCCATTTATATTAAGTGTAGTAGTCTACATACTATTAACGACAATTTAAATGTAGGCCTATAATTTGATACATAAATACATGCATGTAATTGTTGCTGTATTCATTTCTGTAATTACATCTATAGTATAATCACACCGTTGACCCTACCTTCCACCTCAATAATAGCAAAAGTGTTTTGCAATTATTTTGTTTCTTTTTCGTAAGTATAGTGGTTAAAGTTGCAACTTTTTAAAAGATGTTGATTGAGGTTTGTCAGGTCAGGTTTGGGTTTGGGTTAGGTGCAATAAAATGCATCATATGTGACGCATTCCTCATACCACAAACTAACCATCTATCATCTTGAAGGTTGATGCGCTGTTTTTTCATAACTGAGATACATGGAGTGGAGGAGTAGAGTGCATGGGGTGGGTGGCGGTATGGTATTCCCCTGCGCCCCCTTTCTGAGCAGATGTGAGAGGGGAAATAGTGATGGTGTAGACAAAGAGGAGGAAGAAAAAGTAAAAATACTCCTCACTGTTGAGCTTCATGTATGGTTATTTAAATGCTTGCTTCATTCTCCCACTTAAGCCACTCTGGACTAGTTATCATATCAGTTCCCTGCACTCTCCTGATGACTTTATATAAATACAGGTAGTAAACATGAAATTGTTAGTATCCTAAATGCTATCTCAATTCACACATTCAGCTACCTCTTTTTTTCTGCAGTTTTTTTAGCTTGTGTTGTCAAACCTCAGTGTGCGTGTAGGACACTGGTCACAGTCAAGACAGGAGATTAGCATAGTCAAGCATATTATCATAGCGACAGGAAGAGCTCTGTGGGTTTTAAAACACCATTAGTGTGTCTGTGTGCGTGTGTGTGTTAAAAGAAAGGGAGTGTAAAGTGTAGGGAAACAGATCTATGTGTGAAAAAAAAGTTGAAGAGATGGGTGGAGACTCGGCACTGCAAAACCGTTAAACAGACAAAATGCCAAAGCAGCGTTTAGAGCCATTCAAAGGTGAGTATGACTTAACTATAGAACTACTTGCATCAACTGCAGTTTCATCATTTCACTCAGGGATGATTACATAAAGGACATCTAAATGTAATGAGTCAAGAAGAGTTGCGGAGGGTAAATGCTGGAATTTTTACCATTGCATAAAACAGCAATATCATAAAAGGATGCAAAATATTTCTGGGAATTTTTCCTGATTTCAGTGGGAGCAATACAGATTTAAGTCATAGCAGAAATAGTTTTTTCCCCATTCTATATATGATACAATTTGTGACAACACCGATGCCTCATTCAAATAAATATTTTGATGTTAACACAAATGTAGTCTTTTGCTGCTTTCTGCGACAACAAACAATAATAGGCCTAATGCAATCTATTATTCATTTAATTGTGGTCAGTTCAAATGAATATTCTAACATGAGACAAATTGTGGACACCTGAAGAATGTTTAATATATTCTGGATCACACAGGTGACACTAATTTAATATTAATTTTCCGTGAGCAAGCATCTTCATCTTCATGTTCCTTTTTTTCTCCTGTTACAAGCATTATTTAAAAAAAATCCTAAAATCATGCTTTTCTTAATAAAAATATTAGGTTTATCTTAGGTATATATATATATATATATTTATGATAAAATAAACATTAATAAAACGTATAAATAAACTTGCCTTCAGAAATTACAAATATGGCTCTTTTGCATATAGTTAGTATGGATAACCTAAAAAAATTGTACGTATTGGTTAAAGAAATAAACTTTAGCATTCTCTAACTTTTGTCAAATGGGATATCCATTGACTGGCCTGCCTTGCATCAGTGAGGATTTCATCACATTTGAGGGCGTAAGATAGAGTGATTGCTATCTTTCAAAGATGAATGCAGGAACTGCATTCTGAGGCTTTCACAGAAATAAAAGAAGCTCACTTTAGAAGCCTCAATTACATTGGCCACACTTCACTGCCATTGAGAACACTCGTTTTATTCACTTCATCGTTTCATTTCTCTCTTTCTCTGCGCACATTTTAATGTGCCACATTAACACGTACAATAGATTTGATATTAAAACATGCCTGAAACAAAGTGCAATAGATGCTGTCATATATGCTCTTGAGATGCGCAAAAGTTACAAACATAAACTGTGAAACCGTTATTTTAAGTGCACGGATGTGAAAACCATTCTCTTTTTTTTCTTTTTCTTTAAAAGATAGACCAAAGTTGTTTTAATCGCAGCAATAAGTTAAAAACTGTACTGAAATATAAAAAAGCGGTCGTTGATTTCATTATTTTCTTGCCTACAAATGAAGGCCTATATTTGATAATTGTTTTTAATTATTCGTATATTCGTAAAATAAACGTTGTCTATACATTTGCGTGTATTAGTTTCAAAGTAAGAAAGTTAGATGAATCAATTCTCTCTAAATAATGTGAGAAGTGTGTTTTTGTCTCTCGCGCGCGGTCTATTTTTACACGATCGATCAATAGTTTCTCTTGTGCTGCACATATGACTCGTTCCGTGAGCACTAACGAGTAGACACGAAACCAAACAAGGGTAGAAAAGAGAAACTCGAGAGACACATGCATCAACGGAGATAGAAATGACCAAAGAATTCGTGTAAGTCATTTTCGCCTGACTATCACTGAAAATAATAATAGCCTAGTTATAAAAACTGCTCACAAAAAGTATCTATTTGAAAAAAAAAAAGAACAAGATTATTAAGTTAAAACAAACTTGCTGTGATCACTTTCTGATCACATTTTACCGTTTCAACCACTTTGAATTTAATTAAGTGATGAAGAAAATCGAGTAAAAATGAAAGTGAAATTGATGAAAAGATTCTGTTCTAACATAATGAAGAAAACAAAAACAAACAAAAAAACATTTCTGAATAATACATTCTTAGTTGGAGGGACAAAACCAACTTTTCGATTTCAGACATTTCCTCAGACATATTATTGATAAAAAGGGGATGTGTTATTAAAACAGCTTTTTTTATTTTTCAGAAAGAAATGTGTTCTCAAAACTCCATATTGCTAAAAATAGTGTGGAATTTTCATAGTGAGCAACAGGTGCGTATCGTAAGATAATGAAAGTAACGTTTAAAGTTGTATTTAAACGAAATATTAACAACACGCACAATTAAGTAATATATTTCGTAGCCTATATTTGAGTTTTATTATCGATTGAATTGCTGGATAAAAATTCCACTCAGTTCCACGTTTGGGACATCGGGAAACTTTTTTCCATATGGAAAACTGAAAGAAAAAAAAGATGAAAAGGAAAAGAAAAGAGAAAGAAAAGTCAAACATATCATCTATAGTTCAAACTTCTGATGAAGAAGCCCTCGCGCTAAAGTAATGTAATTACGCGTACGCGCGCGGCGAGCACGCCTTGCGCCATGTCAAGAGGATATGAAGCTCTTGCACCTGCTACAGAGTTCAGGACAAAAACTTCCATTACGCCAGTTCTTCTCTCTCTCCCTTACCTAAATTGTACATTTTAATCAACTCTTTGACATGTGTCACTTGGAAAGGCCCGTGCGGGTTATTTACCTGCTATTCCTTGAGTTTGCAGTATGAAGCTCTTCCAGCTGTCCCCCGCCGCTCCATGCGCACAAGTTCTCAGCGCCGCGGCAGCAGTCTGGAACTCTGCGCGCGGTCCCTCCCCTCTCCACTGCACTTCCTCCTTCCAGCCCAGCATTGCTATGTCTCTGTGCTCGTGCGAGACATTTTGCAAGCTTTTATTCCAGAGGCCGAGTCTGCTCGGGGAATCGAGGCAGCGGAGCTTGGCACTTCGCTTTGTATCGTGCCAATAAAAGCTGACACCCAGTAGACCATCACTGGCAGCCATGCATGAGATGGGATGAGGCGGGTTAGGACAGTGGACTGATCATTTCTTATTTATTTATTTCTCTCTCTCAGAGGGACGGGGTCTCTTGATCTCGTGTCACCTGTTTTTAGTGATGTCGGAAGAATACTTTTCTTTAATGAGAAGTGAAATGATGTCTATTTAAAAGAGAAACGGAAAAGTGCACTACAGCCTTTTATTAATTAGCCTAATTGCTTTAGGGAAAGGGCCGGAGCCCACTAGAGGGCCTCAGCAAATTTACAAGGGGCCCCAGATTGATTTAAAATATTTTAAAATTATTTAAGAAACAACTTGATAACGAGTGCTGTCGTACTAAATATGAGCACGGCTTGTGTCTGTGGCCCAATCTAAGCCATGGTGAAAAACATTTATGGCCATGGGCGATCACAGTCCTCTGCCAACTCCAGGAAAACCATTCCCCGTTCCACTTCTGCTCCGCACCACACACGTACTCTGGTCTGGAATGCTGTGAATGATACAAACAGTGAAAAGTCCCAGAACTGTTATACTAAAAATGAGCACTCTTCAAATGCCACTTGACCAATCAGATTGAGAACCAGAACTAGCATGCTTGATTCTTTTGTTGTCATTACTGCATGCTAATATTAGATAAAAAAAGGGTAACACTTTAGTTTAGGATCCGATTCTCACTAATAAGTTGCTTATTAGCATGCATATTACTAGGATATTGGCTGTTAATTAGTAGGCTACTTATAAAGCACATATTAATGCCTTGTGTTATGCATGACAATATTCTGCATCCCTTAATCCTACCCAATACCTACTTAACAACTACCTTACTGACTATTAAAAAGCAGTAATTGGGAATGTATTCAGGCAAAAGTTGTTGTCAATAATGAGAATTGGACCCTAAACTAAAGTGTGAACAAAACTTTCATTAGAAAATTCAATGAAAAGTCTAAAATCATCTTCGTCATCCAAGAGGTGGTGCATATTTTCTATGGGGGTTTAGAGGGTGGAGTTAAAGGGTGAGAACTACTTCCAATGTAAACTCTGCATCCACATGCATACAATTCAAGCTAAATATATATATTTTTAAACTAAACTCTTATAAGAAAAGTTTCTGTATAGAAACATATGATTCTGACTTAATTATGCCAAACATTTCTATATAAGGAGAAATGTCTTAAGTGATTACATAACACTTTTAATGTTTAACTGGATTTTAGTTTTTTCTAGTGATAAGGTATGTTTACAAGCTGTTTAATTCATAAAATGCATCCCAACATGATCCCATGATGGGAACCCCTAAAATATTCTATTTATGAAGCACCTGACAAAACCCTTTATTTATTTATTAATAAATAATTTGTTTATGTTATCAAGGTTCTACCATTTCTTCTAAGAGTGTATGAAACTGTCAAATCGCACTTGACTGATTTGTATCTTCTGGGATTTCAATTAGATTTTAGATAAAACTCTATGCTATAAAATGGATGTTGCTTGATATGAAAGCTGCACATCCTGTCAGTTTAGTTACGTATGAAGGCTGAAGGGTACTTCATGTTCAGAGAAACAGCAGCATTCTGCAGAACAAATCCTGGTTTCACAGACAAGGCTTAAGCTAGTTCCAGGCTAAAATGCATGTTTGAGCTGTTTTAACTGAAAGTAACGTGCACTGACATATCTTAAAATATGTCAGTGCCATGGTTTTGTCTCAAGATGCACACCAGTGATTTCTTTTCTTAGACACATTAAAAAAATCGACTGAAATGCCCTAATTTAACTAAGGCCTAATCCTGGCTTAATCTAAACCTTGTTTGTGAAACCGGGCCCAAGTCTATTCTTTTAGTGCATAGAGTTTGGTTGCCTCTGAATGAGGTCTTTTTTGCATGTAGTAAATTGACAAAAAAATGACAGTACAAACTGACCTGTTCAATATTGCTTTATTAAAATATATCATCAGAATGGATGTACTAACAATACTGCTACCAATCATCCAAAGAGATATAATTTTTGCATTAATATTTATAGAAATAGTCAATAAATAATGAGTTAGAAAGCAATTTTGGCTTAAACAAATAGGGTGATTTAATTCCCATGTTTTGTCATTATATTTTAAATGACGTTTCCGGTACATTGCCTCATGGCTGTGGTATTGGCGTTATAAATTAGTTTTTTTTTTTCCCCCAGTGATCCAAAAGTTTGACCGTTCCAGGTAGCCATATCTCAGGAGCTGCTGGTGCTGAGTCATGTTGAGTCAGGAGGCCACTCTTATCTCCAGTCTCCAGGAGGACTTTTTCAGGCTGTTGGGTGTGGGGTTAAACGGGAACCCTGGATTATGGTGGCTTGTTTTTTTCAGGACAACCTGTTGTTTAAGTTAGTGACCCTCTGGAGAGCCAGAAAGTTTTCTTCTTCTGATATTATAATAAACGGAGTAAAAACTGTCTGTGACATTACAAAGGGACAGTCTAATCTCCA
Organism: Rutilus rutilus; assembly: GCF_951802725.1. Taxonomy (NCBI): domain Eukaryota; kingdom Metazoa; phylum Chordata; class Actinopteri; order Cypriniformes; family Leuciscidae; genus Rutilus; species Rutilus rutilus. Next base: position 6,946,050 of record NC_140225.1, read on the forward strand.
GAAAGGACGTTGAGGGAATGCTTTTGGTGTAGGGTGACTCAGCAAACTGTGTTCTTGCTCCAGTCACACCAGAGCGGAGAAGAGGCTTGCAGAGCCATGGAGGTGCATTATGATAATGAATGTATTTTCTTCAGTCAATAAACTTTTGGACTGTTTTGTGTTAAGCATTAATTAGTGAAGTTAACATTTTCAATTCATTCATTTTCTTTCCGCTATTCAGTGTTGGGTAAGTTACTCTAAAAAAAAGGAATTAATTACTAGCTAATTTCATCTTCAACAGTGTAATTAGATTACTGTATTAATTACTCTCTGTAAAAAGTATTGCATTATTTATTACTAATTACATTCTAAATCCCATACCAAGCTCGACCAGTTGAACAATACAAGGATAGACATGAAAATGCTCTTTTAATTCTTTCAAATAAGTAATATACATATGCATACATTATTATTGAACTGACCAAAGTTTGTAAAGGGAGAAGGTTACATTTAAAACATACATTTTATCATTAGATGTTAAATTTTGATGTTAAATCCACTATTGTTTCATATATAATTGTTCTATAATCCATAGAGTACTATCACAATTAGCATTCTATTCTATAAAGAATTCAAAGATTTTATAAGGAATTTTAAGTATAAGTTGACATACTTGCAAAGTTACATATAGTCAGTAGAATGTCTGTTGGGGAGCATATAAAATATAATATTAAAACATTTTTATAATATAAAATAAAGTCTCAGCAGATATCAAGCAGACAGTCTACTAATACTCTAATGAGAGTTAGTTGACATGTAGTTGCAAAGTTTCTAATAGTCAGTAATAGAATGTGTAAAATTGACTATATGCATATTCTTTTTATATATATATAACACTACAATTATAGTAATGCCATAGAGTAAAAAACTTTTGTATTTTTGGAAGGTTTTTATTTATTTATTAAATAAATAATAGCCTAATGTCAAGTCAAATGTATTTATATAGCTTTTTTCACAATATATGGTTTCTGCCATTTAGCAGATTAAAGCTGGGTAATAAGTTTAATTTTGTGATGATATAAACAATTTAAGTATATTGAGATTTGCTAGCCTATAATAGTATAAATTGCTTTACACGTGTATTCTATGTATGCGGATGAAGTTGGATACTTAACCAACTTAACATAGAGAGCTGGTCGATACATTTTGGGACAAATATACAGTATACTATATACAGTATTATATGACTTTTGTAAAAAAAATAATAATTTAAAACAGATAAAACAGATTATTGGAATACGTCCTATCAGTCTTTCTACTTTTCTTTTCTATTGCTAGTAAGTTTTTACAAATAATTACGTTTCTACACCATTTTTTTCAGTGTGTATGTACAGTATGTGGATAAAGTTGGATATAATATACTGTAGATCTTACTTTATATATTGAGCTGTGTGATAATAGTTTACATTTTCTGAAGATTATGCACTTATATAGACTATGCACTATGTTCTCAGCAGTCTAGTGTATGAATTTTATACGTTTTTTTTGTCATCCAGCATCAGAGTCTGATTTGGCCACGTAAAAGAAAGCTGCGACAGTTGAGCGCATGAAGTGTCCAACATTCCACACTTTGTTTTTCCGGTTAATATTTAAGTATTTAAAGTGCACTTTTTCTTTTTGGAGTTTTCAGTGTGAACACTACTCACATTATTTATACCACAACACAGCATAGAATAATGCATAAGTATGCAAATTGGGACGCACCTCTTGTTTTCTAAAGGGATTTTAAATTGCAGGCATACATTTTGGGAAGTAAATAACAAGTGAAAGTATACAGGAAAATATAAAAGTACAACATTTGAGAAAATGTCTTGTACAATAGGTATCTATGTCAGTATTATAATAAAATTGCTAAAACAAAATAATAATGAATGGTATTTTTTAGGGGTGTAACAATATATCGTGTCACAATATATCGCAATGCAAAAATGCAACAATATGTATCGTGAATAGTTCACCCAAAATAAAAATTACTAGAGAGAAAAAATTTAAGTTTTCAGAGTTTTAGTGTCAGTACTACATTAAAATATTAACGTTGAATGTAATGTATAATAATGCAATAGGGGAATATCTGTGTAAAAAAGTGGCCTACATTATTTTAAATGTATCTAGTCAGTGACAGAAACATATTCGTCTAAAATAACTCTGTTTTTTCAGCTTCAGAATCATGAATATTTTTATTCTGGTGTCTCTATTGTCCTGTGCTTTGGGTTTCCAGCACCAAGTCCAAGAATATTCATTTATACACACAATGTAATATCAAATTTATCAGTTTAATAAACAGTCAATTTTTTGTTAACCTTTTATCATATGTCTTGGAGTATCGCAATAATATCGTATCGTGAGTTCAGTATTGTGATATGTATCGAATCGTGACATGAGGGTATTGTTACACCCCTAGTATTTTTTAAATAAATGCTGTAAATGTTCATTTCTACATATAGCCTGCATTTTAATATTAAATAAAGTTATTAAAGTGTATATATTAACCCTAGTTTTGTATTATCGACAAATATTAATTAACAATGAGCAATAGTATAAATTAAAGTTGTCTTAGCTTAAAAAAAGCAGTTCATTGTTAGATACCTAATGCAGAAATTCTTAGCACTTATCGCTATAAGCGCTAACTCTTGGAATTAATAGGATGAACATTCACCAGTTTCACCTTGGAGAAACAAGAGCTATTAAACATATTACCTTAAGTTATCCGGTAGCAAAGTAAACCAACGAGGAAACAGAGACATCCTCTTATTGCTTATTTTATGGATATTTGAGCAGCTTTCACACCCCCAAATTTATAGCTTTAACAACATGTAATCCATAATTGGTTTAACTACCTAAATAAGTCAGAGATGTTCGAGATTGGTAATCACTTTAATAGTCTGCTGTATTTAAATTCTTAATCTGGGGCTGAAAAATCTCACTTTCTTTGGAATGTATTATGCAGGGGATGTCAGAGTAAATTAAATTCCCCTCTGCACACTAAAGCATCAATTTCCTTATGGTAATTATCTGCGGGAATGGATATGTCACTGGAGGGAGTCAGGCATGCTTGACATTTAGCCTCTTTATGTGGAAATGACAAAAAAAAAAAAAAAAAAGCTAAGCGGCGGGAGGGAAATTAATCTCTCGGCCGAGCGAGTATGGTGAAGACCCTAAAGGACTGTCGCTGAATCAGTCATTATGTTTGTGACCCCATCTTGAAAATTGAGCCAATGATACGATGTAGACAAGAAGAAGACTAAGCTCAAGGAACTGAGAAGAGTGGAGAAAAGTATAGTTTAATGATCATCCTCTAAATTTTGGAGGCGCTTTTTGAATGGTGCAGTGAGCTTGGCTAAAGAAAAATAGATGCTAATACTTAGAAAGGACAGAGGTTAAATATCAGAGGAGGCATTGCTGTGTACACTTAAATGTCAAAGGCAACTAGCCAAAATATAGTGATTTGGGGATCTCTCAAGTTGACTGAAACCAGCAGCTGCAGTATCTTTAGTATCTTAGGTTACTGAATTCTGAATCCAGTTATTACAAAACATGATTGATGTAGACTCATTGAAAAAACATGCCTCTACATTTCTGCATAACTCTGAAAACAGACCTACATACAATTCATTGACGACAAAACACAAATGACTTGTGCCTTTTCACACAAATTATAATTACAGGGGATTATCAATTAATAAATACTTATTTTTGTGTGGTTCTTTCACAATGCTATGTTATGACCTCAGAATACTTTTTCTGTAGTGCATGATTTGCAAATTAATACATTTTGACATTAGCTTCACATAATAAGCTCCATATGTATGGATTTTCTGATGTAGTAAACTTGCTCGATAGCTTATCTGATACAGCATTGCACTTGAAGGACTCAGGTAGAGTCACGACACTCAATAAAAAAGCTGAAAGATTTGAGATGCAAGGAAAACTGGCATTGTTGCTTATCTCATGCTTGCTATAACACTTTCGTGTTACTTTCAGTTTCAGTTTTTTTTTAAATGTACTTTGTCTTCATTTGACTTAATTCATCAGTGGTACTCATCTTGCTGGATCTGTCTGATGCTTTTGACACAGTTAACCACAAGATCCCCCTGTCAACCCTCATGACACTGGGCATCTCAGGAACCACACTCCAGTGGTTCAAGTCTTTCCTCTCATGTAGGTCCTACAATCAGGGTGTCTTGGAGGGGTGAGGTGTTTAAGTCTAGTTACTGGGGTGCCTCAGGGCTCAGTGCTTGGACCTCTTCTCTTCTCCATCACTAGGATCTGTCATTCAGAAACACAGCTTTTCCTATCACTGCTAGGCTGATGGCACATTCGAGGTGGATGATCCGGCGGTAGCTACTCGCATCTCAGCCTACCTGATAGACATTTCTTGCTGGATGAAGGACCATCACTTTAACTCAACCTTGCAAAGACAGAACTGCTTGTGGTTTCAGCCAACCTAACACTTCATCGCAACTTCTCCATTCAGCTAGGCTCATCAATCATAACACCTTCCAGGACCGCCAGGAACCTTGGAGTTGTGATTGATGATCAGTTAAACTTCACTGACCACATTGCTAAAACTGCCCGGTCCTGCAGATTTGCCTTATGCAACATTAGGAAGATCAGGCCCTTCCTTTTGGAACATGCTACACAACTCCATGTCCAAGCTCTTGTTCTATCCAGACTGGAAAATTGTAATGCTTTCTTGACATGTACTGTCAAACCTAATGCAAAACCTAAATTATAAATTATAACCTAGACTTATTTAGGTAGTTCAAATTATGGATTACATGTTGGTAGAGATTGGTAATCACATTAAAGCACATTTCTGTCATCATTTACTCACCCTCAAGTTGTTCCAAACCTGTATTAATTTTTTTCTTCTACTAAACACAGAAGAATATATTTTTAAGAATATGGGTAACCAAACGCTTGATTGACCCCATTGACTTCCATAGTATGTAAAAAATACTACCAGTCAATCTGTATTTATTTCTATAGCACATTTAAACAAATACACAAGTTGACCAAAGTGCTATGGAAGTCAATTGGGTCCCATCAACTGTTTGGTTAGAAACATTCTTCAAAATATCTTCTTTTGTGTTCAGCAGAAGAAAGAAATTCATACAGGTTTGGAACAACTTGAGGGTGAGAACTTTCTATCCCTTCAATAGCATTTATAGCTTAATAAAGTGTGTTCAGTAAACCGCTCCTATTGCTCTCATCATTTATAAGTCACATTGGATTAAAGCGTTTGCTAAATGACTAAATCTTATTCCAAACCTCCTGAATCTATTCTTCCTCTGTTACTTCTGTATCAATCTTAAAACAATACCTTAGACAACAAATCTTCCCACTGTATATAATGAATACAATGACACTAGAGTTATAGATTTAATGATTCAAATTCAATCATATTAATTAAAAAATATATATTTGGACATGTTAACACTTTTAGTTGTAATGAAATTATGAAAAATAATGAAAGTTTTAAAATTAAAATAGTAATGTGTAAATGCTGGGCTCATATGCAATTGATCAATGACTTTTGATTAACATCCTGTCTGGATCTGATAAATTACAGTTTAGAACAGTTGAGGTACAGTCACATTTATCATTGTTCAGTGGGTTTTGTGGGTGAAATTCAGCCATTATCAATATGAATCCACACAATCTGGTATTTTGCGAGAGGGTAAAAGATTTCACAACAGGTTCAAGTTGGTCACACAAAATAACTCTTCTGAGTCTGACCATAAGAAAAGGTTGCTATGCTGCTTGAGCCTCTGTGCTTCATACATCGCAACACTACTGCCAATAGACAATGGACCTTTTTTTTCTTCTTGTGACAGCACCTTTATAACTCTCAGACATTACTTGTGCCTATTTGTAGATGTAGATCTCTATATCAAAAGAGAACTAGGAACATCTCAGAAACATAAGAGACTGTTTCAACAACTTGCATCTATCGTGCTGAGTCTGTCGCATGTTGGAAAGGTCTTTACTTTGTCTAGCAAGGCTCATAGCGATGGGCTGAAGGTCACCTTAGAGAAAGCGCTTCAGACCCTGAAACAAAAGACAAGTCCGATCCCTTTCATTGGCCCCAAGATGGACGTTAGTTATCTGTTAACCACATCTCCATCTCTGGAAATACCGCAGTGAGGGTTTTATTCCCACCATGGCTCAGCTGTCAAACTAACTGAAAACAGAGAAAGTTTTCCCACTGCCCAAAAACAGATATGATGTTCAACATAGTGCAACGCATTAGTTACAACGACATCTAACAATTTCCTCTCCTCCTGTGTACCGACTTTTATAAATTCATTTGTTTGGTTTTTAGCACCTTTTCAGTCATAAATACATGTTGATTCTTACTATGTTTTCAACTGGTGGATTCAACTGAGCTGCTTCCAGAGCGGACTGTTTTCAACATAGAAGTGCAAAGACGACAAAGGGGGAAACAGGAAACCAGCATGTTCCTATTTCCTGTTAGCAGGTGAAGCTGCACTGGTATTCTTTCTTTTATTCTCCAAACCACAGTTCTTGGGGTGCAAAACTAGAGCATTTCAGAAATGCATGTCTTTTGTTTTCTTTTAAGATCAGATCAGGCAAAGTTTTATTTGCATTGCCATTGCTGCGTAACCACAAAGTAGCTCTTTCCACAAGCTGTTTGTAAGTGCTTTTTGAATGTACCAAGGCAATAAAAGAATGCAGAAGAGGATCTGTGAGAAAATGATGCACTCATTTATCCGCATGGACACACATATAGTCAAATACGTAAGCCACACACACCCACACCGACACGAATGTTTAAGACAATGGCACATCCTCCACATTTTCAGAAGCACTCATCTAAATCAAGGGAAATTATGCTAATAAAACATCTCATTATTCAGAGCTCAGAGAATCAGTCATTGACATAGCATCATTATAGATCTATTCACAAACACAGATTGGATTTCATGAAAAGGGAGGCTCTCATTTCCCACACTTCTTCATAATTTATTCTGCTCTTTAAGGAACATGTCGTACTTTTAGAGTTATTTCACGGAAAGTACCGGGGCTTTGGGATGAAAGTAAGGGTTTCCCGGTGGGACGGTGGTGATCATTCCTGATAGAGGGGCCTTGTGTCCGTAATGTGGGGAGCTCCAGGTACCAGGACGGCTTCTAGAAACGGAAAAGGTTCACATTAAAGGAATATTCTGGGTTCAATACTTGTGGCATAATCTTGATGAAATTTTAATCCGTAAATGTTAAAATTCCCCTTTTTAGTCATCTAGCCTCATGACATGCATGTTAACATGCTGGTTTTAGAGTGAAAATGCAGCAGTAACAATAACAAGAACAACTTGACAGCTCAAATAATACAGAAATGAGCAGAATTCACGTTTGTGCTTTTTATAAAATGATAAGCCCGACATTTCTGCTTTTAAATCATTTCCATTGTAAGTTCCTCACCAACCTCGATTTTCTTTTTTTAATTAAAAGGTTCATATGAATTAAATGAACTTTTTGTGGTAATCAACATGCTACAAATATTGCTGAACAGGCTTAACTTAAGTATTGAACCTGGAATATTCAGTTAATCAAAAATGATTGGTGGGTAGTTAAAAAAGTTTATTATAATTAGTTATTATAATTGAATTGATAAAATGTATTGTAAATAATTAGTTACCTCACCGTAACATATTTATTTATAAATAATTTGTCACACCACAGGACTATTTCACGTGAACTAATGAACGAAAAAAGGTTAAAAATTGTGAAAAATGTAAAAGATCAGGTGACCAGTCACATGACCTAAAATATACACTTTCCCTTATACATTTTAACCTAAAATCTTGATGTTAATGGAAAAAGTTCATAGACATCTTGTGTGTCAACTACTGTATTTATTTACTAATGCTTTGAAAAAGGAAGTATCATGAAGCTACTCGAATGTGTCCGATTTTCCATAAAGCAAACTATGTCAGAGCCTGTCTTATGACGAAAACGGCAGAGGAATAAAAACAGTTTGGGGACACTTGAATTATCTCCAAATAAGGAGTAGGAGAGAGTTAGAGGAAGTTGTAAAGGTGCTGACTTTCTGCTGTAAGGAAAAGAGATGGGAGGTCTGTTTTATCGGCAAAGGAAACAGATTTCAGAGCACCGGTGACTCCAGGAAAATGGATCTGGGTTGAGTAAAAACCACGATTACCACCGGCAACAAGAGCAGCTCAGCTTTGGATAGGGCCATCTGGAGAGGTCTGTTCCAAAAAGACGGTAAACCAGCTCTTCTGAGGCCCAGCTAGGAAACACGTTTTCAAAAAAACCCACCCGGTCCTTGGGTGAGGAGTTTGGTTTTCCTCCAGTGCTTCTCTCAAACACCTCCTCCTCCTTCTTCCTCTTTACTCGAGCTGCTGATGCCTGATTCCTACTCATTCTGAAAGCCGAGGACGTTTTACTTTGCAGACAGAGGGTGGAAGAGTGTGCCGCTGGGCTGGTTGTGTTCCTGGTAGTGTCTGTCTGATTTGACTCTTCACAAACCCACAGAAAATAACAATGCATCAAGACTTTAGTATATGACAAAGTATATTCTTCCACGTCTCTTTACTTATCTTGGCTGCTTTATTAGATGACCTGAACTTTGTTCAGCTTGACACGTCATGTTGGGGTCTACTAAATGATGCTTCACACACCTCCAGCCGTAGCCACATGCGGCAGAGCGTTGAAGAGCATAAAACTAGGGCAGACACAGAGCACAGCCTCAAACAGAAGGGGAACATGCAGGAGATTGAAAAAATAAGTTGACGGGAGGACACATACTAAGGCAGAAACAGAAACAGAGACAGAGATCAGAAGATAAATGACTGCAATGGTTTGTGGGAAACGCCTCTTCAGAGTGATCCTGTGATGTGCTTACTGTTACAGGGCATGTTTACTACCGCACTATTAGAATGTGCAATGACACAGACTAGGCTTGATTTATTAGCATTCACCTTTAGATCATAACTTTACCACTATTACATTTTAAGCAAATGCAAATACATTTACCTAGTATTCTGACCAGATTATTATGCAAGATTTATTTTAGAGTATTCAATTCTTTTATATTTGTATTGATTTATAAAATTATAAATCATTAACTCATTTGAGGGAATTTGAGTGTGTTTGTGGTTTTGACCACAAAAGTTGACTTACAAAAGAACGTTCTGAATACAAAGCACTGCTGCCACCTACTGAGATAAAAGTGGTACTGTGAGGTGTTATGTTGGCTATAATACAGTTTTTCTCAGTTGCTTTGGTGCATTTCTCACATCACTATTTACATTTGCACAACAGTTAGTTCAACCTCCACAACATTTAGTCATTTGTGCACATCATAGTAGCAGTTTCTCATTCCTTCCAACAAATTGCAAATGCTTTTGGACATGCATCAGTTGCTTTAATACAACTCTCTGCTGTTTTATAACATTATCATTTGCTTATGTCATGTCAGTCAAAATTAACTATACTTGTGAATGCTGAATAGTCACTCCATATAAAACTAATAGTCCTCATTTCATTGCTTGAGTCATTACATACAAAAATGTTGAACTAGTTGTCAAAATCTGTCAAGCAAATTTTACACATTTTTTTTAATCTTTTTTTTTCCTGAAAATGTCTCCTAAATTGAACAATTTATCTCAGGTGAATCTCAGCTTTCACTGATGAGGAACGTCTGGATGTGCATGAATGATTACAGTACTATGTATGTTGTATGTTCCAATATGTACTGCAATATTGTGTACAGTTGTGCACAGCTCTACCCAAAGGGAGTTTATGTTTGTTGTAAATAAGGGTGTATTTGTTCTTTTGCACAATGCTGTGAACAAATTAGAATTGCAAGGAGCATATGCAGTAAACATGTGAAACATACATATTCAGTGTCTTGTACTCAGTTACCTCACTAAATACAGTAATGTGTAACTTTACTGTATTTTTCAAATGGCTGTGCAAATAGTATATAGTGCTGTCTTGAGCATTTTCAGGTAGTGTCACCAAGATCTGACTTTTTTGCATTGGAAAACATTTACAGAGTAAACTGTCATAATGAAAACGTGACAAAGCCATTTGACTATCTTGTTCATAAACAATGGTGTCAGGACTTTTCATCTTGATGACACTGACACTTTCATTGACATGAATACTTGCTTTTGAGGAATGAGCTATCCATTTTGAGAAAGTGACATGCTTTTGCAGGTTATGCAGTTTGTACTAATTGTTTTGAGAACTGCATTAACTGTTGTGCAAATGTAAATAGTGATGTGAGAAATGCACCAAAGCGACTGAGAAAAACTGTAATAAAAAGGTCTGTATTGCATTTCTCTGTAAAGGTCTTAAAATGATGGGTCTCAAAATGATTTTTTTTATTTTATTTTTGCATAAAGAAATTGATTAGGCATATATTTTGTAGGACCTTTAAGATTTTTGTCGGTTTGCTAATTGCAAACATTGCAAATTCTGCAGTTACTATATCACATGCATTTTACTAATGACTTTTTTTGTAATTCCCATTATTGTCTATGGTGATTGTCATTAGGTTCTAATACAGAGCAGTGTTATTTTAGTGACATTTAGATACTATTATAGTTTTATTATTATTTTTGTCACATTTCAATTTTAGTTTGTTTTTGTCACTGTTATTGTGTTTTTTATTTTTATGTCTATATAGTTTTTATTCATTTTTATTTCATTTTTATTTTATTTCAGTATCAACACTGTAAAAATAGTTGCTGGCTTAAATGTTTAAGTACAATCAACTTGGATGTTTACGTAATTTTATTTAAACTTAAATTAAACTGACTTAAAAATTAGTTGAATCTTGTATAACTTAAGTTGAAAATTGCTTAACTTATTTTGATGAGTTAAAGCAATGTAAAAATACATTGTCATAACCTATGTATATATATACCCATATATATTTTTACAGTGAAGTTAAAATAAATGAAAATAAGAAATACTGCCTTAAATTTGTATTTTATTTCAGTTAATGTTTATTTTATTTCAAGCATCAATATTTTTTTTTATGGTTTTTATTGCAGTTTTGGTTTCAGTTTATTATAATAATGCTGATACAAAGTAACTCTTGTCTGTTAGATAAATGCACTAAAACAACTTTTTTTATTATTTAGCTTTTTTTAAATTTTATTATATTTATGGGAATGAGATTTGTTGCATTATGTTTAATGAGATTTTGATCAAGAGTTTTATAAATGAAGAAGGATAGAAAGACCAAGAACTACTATAAGAAAGACCAAGGGCCCTATCTTGCACCCAGCGCAATTGACTTTGTACACCGACGCATGTATCATTCCTATTTTGCACCCGCGCAAAGCGGACTTTTCCCTCCACAGATGCACGTCGGTTAACTAAGAAATACACTTGCGCTCCCCAGGGCGGTTCAGCGCAAAGAGGAGGCGTGTTCCGGCGCAAACGTTCCCTCATGCTATTTTACAGGTTTAGAAAACAATTGCGCCACTGACCGAAAAAAAAAACGTCAGTGGTGCATGTTATTCATATGCTATTTTAAGGGTGCATGCTTGGCCTTAATCAATGTAGCGTGCGCACAACGCGCATACACTTTGATTCTCTCATCTACACACAGACGCAGCAGTTATTTTTGCAAATCATACATTATTACGATAGATAGATAGATAGATAGATAGATAGATAGATAGATAGATAGATAGATAGATAGATAGATAGATAGATAGATAGATAGATAGATAGACATTGTATTATAAAAGCATACATCTAGCTTACACATTTACCCAAATTATCATACGCCTGTTTAACCGAAGTTAATTTGGGTGTGTTTCTCCATCCCCAACGTCCCTGACGAGAACGTTGGTCTCCTCGGCCTTGAACCGCTCCTGTCGTGCTCCTGGCAAATCCGCCGTTATAATAGGAATCCGCTTTAGAACAAGCGCGCCTGCTCTTAAAGGGAATGTGAGATGTCGCTCTGATTGGTTTATTTCACGTTACGCCCAAACCACACCTATGAATAATGAAGCCACTTCAGACCAACCCCTTTTAGATTTGCGCCAGGTGCAAGAGTCATTTATCCCGCCAGGAAAATAGCAACAGCGCCAAGACCCGCCCACTAAGTTACTTGCGCTTTGCGCTTTGACACTTGCGTTTCAGATCGTTAAAATAGGGCCCCATAAGTGATTATTTGTCAAGACAATAACGTCACAAAGCAAAATATCCATTTATTAATTTTCCAAACCGCTTGTCCTATTTCGGATTGCGTGATGATGGAGTTGATCCCAAAGTCTTGGGTCATAGTCAGGGAAACATCCTGGATAGATGGCCAGTCCATCGCAGACAAAGCAAACTATCTTAATCTGAAATGTTGTGGTGACTTACCCTGCTGTTTGTGGAGTATACGGTAAAGAAGGCAGACTGTCAGCTGAGGTCTGTGGTCTGTCAAACTTGGCTTTTCCAGTGTAACCAAGTATAGTAGTTCGGCTACAGAGAAAACAAAACACATTCCTTATGAAGAGCTCTGTAGAATGGTTAACTTATGATGTATACACAACTACACAGATCAGACTAATACTAGCTGGCAGGGGTGTGAGGAGGCACTGTGGTCCGCAGAACAGTCAGAGGGACGAAGTCTTCTTCTGGAACGTCCACACTGTCCATGTTCTCAGAGCCTACCGTACCGCTGTACAGTACAGAGAGATCACAAATATTTCTCAAAGGCTTTATAAATGTACTGGAAAATAACTAAACAGCAATACACTGACAGGTATGCAACTGATTTGTTTTGAGTAGTTTATAGCAAACATTTGTGTATAGAAATGATCATAACTTTACTAAAGATCTCTGCATCTGCTTACCAATATAAAGGTACATGGCCTGATTTTGGAAATGGACTGGTGCTGTTAATTGAAAACAATTGTCAGAAACAACTCAATTTATTATACACAGTGCACTATACAGTATAAACTCAAAACCTAAAGATAAAATGCTGTAGCTCAAATAGTAGAGCATGGTATTAAAAATGCCAAGGTCATGGGTTCGATTCCCAGGAAAAGCAAGAACTGATAACGGTGTACCTTGAATACAGCGTAACTTGCTTTGGATAAAATTGTCTGCCTAATGCATTACAGGGGTATTTAAATCACTTACAAGCTGATGGGTTTCCTTGTGTTAAATGTGGCACGCAACTGATGTTTGTTCCAACGGGATCCAATAGCCTGAAAGCAAAGAAATCTCTCTGAATGTCTCAGATGTTCAGCAGAATAACCTCATTTCCAGTGCAGCAGACTCACCTGCCACAGCTCAGGTCTGCTGTGGTATCGCTTCAGCACCAATCGTTGACTCATGGGGTCAGCCATTTTTTCCAGTGTAGTTGTGGGTGGTTTGTGGCGAGGAGGTAACTTTGAGTCCCAGTCTACATTCTCATAACCTCTATTACAGAGCATATCCACACAGTCACATGCATAAGACACATGAACACTCAGCTAGCATATTAGCATCTACCATATCCTTTTTTTTACATGGGTGTTTGAAGTCACCATGAAATCAAATATTGTGGTAGTTGTTATAAAGGATTTATTAGTACACAACATTATAATTTTAATTGATGTGGTCCCGTAATCTTTCATCAAAATAACTTCCCCTCCCCCTTGCAATGACTTCTCTTCTCTGATGACGTGTTTACTGGCAAGAGAGCGGGACAACCTGTCAACCACATGACATCAAGGCAATAGCAAACCACAACTATCAATCAATCAATCCCTGATGGACAAAAAAAGTCTCAAGAAAAGACCATTGCAACTTCCAGTTTGAAAAATTGACAAATGTATACCTTGAGTGCACTGTAAGTTTTGGATAAAAGTGCCTGTCAAACGTGTAAACCGACAAATGGTACAGAAAACACCAATTGGTCAAGTACAGAGTCTTGGAAGATAAATTGTTGTTATTCTGCTGTTAAGGGAGCTTTTAGAGCCAACATATTCAGACCTTTGGGCTGCAGAAGTGTAGATGTATTGTCGAGCCGCCGTTGCTCTGCTATTAAAAAGAACAGATGGTCCTGGACCCTAGGAAGGGATAGTAAAAAGACAATGGCATATTATTAGCAAAAGTCCTATGGTCTAAAAGTCATCTTCATTTATATAGCACTTTTAACAACGTAGATTGTTCCAAAGCGGCTTTACAGTGATAATAGGAAATTAAGGTAACAGAGATTGTTTTGACTTTATAGCAGCTCTAGAATAAAGTTATTGTCCAGCTAAAGTTAGTTTTGATTGATTCACTTCTGTCGCAACAATCATTAGTTATTAACATAAGTTATTATAAGTTGCTAACACAACACCGTTTTAACAGAAAACTCTTAAGTTCTTTCTGCGAAGCTGTGAGAACGCTGATGGCGTGCACATGCGTATTACGAGTTCAGTCTATAGGTATGCGCGTTTGAATATATTTGCGCAGGCGTGTAGTCCTTCCCTACAAACCAACCCTCAATAAACTACTTGTCTGGCCTTAAAATTTATAATACAGAATTTGTATCGCTTCCGCGTAGCCACGCGAACCGGAATTATCCCGACAATTCGGCAACCCGGAATTCTTCACAAATTTAAAAAAGTGTGACATAATAGGGCAAATATAACATAGCCTACAAATTAAGTTTAAAAATTCTTTCTTTCTTTCATGGAACACAATAAGGAACATTTTTAAGAATAATTGTTGCTCTTTTGTGTGTAATGACATTTAATAGGGACTGGAGCATGGCTTGTGTTTAAAAAAGATGCAAAAGCATGCAGTTGTAAAAGTAGTTTAAACAACTCTTTGCGTGCACTTTATTCAGCATTTTCTGAAACCATAAAATGCTTTGTGTAAAAAAAATAAAACAGACCGAAATTGAAGTCAACCAATCAACCAATTTATTGAAAACAGCCAAATGAATGATTAATTCATTCAGGAATCGAACATCGCTACATCTCTCATGGATGCATCAAGGGCCCTGTATATACACCTGGTATTAAGATGCGTTTTGGTCGACCGGATCACAAGTGGACGTAAGCGGGGTCTAAAACATTTTGAGACTGTCCACTTTCGACCACTTGCAGAGGTAGTCGAAAACACTTTCAACTGGGTTAATGCTGATGTGGTCGAATGTGTTCGAACAGCCACAAAATACCAGCATCTACTCTGCCCTATATTGGCCTAATGCGTAAACATTGTGGGAAGCGCGCTATTCAGATGGGATTTAAACTTTGTCGGAGACCCAAGTTTGCTTTAAAGACGAAATTAAATGTACCAAGCACAATGTTCTCTCACCATTCCTGATTTCACCGCGTTCAGCGTGGTCTTGCGGCTTTCAGACCAGAAACGAAAGTCGTTGCTCTCCGAGTGTTTTTTTTCGTCGTCTCCGGACGCGTTCATATTTAAATTGCGCGAGCTTATTTTGTCCATCAGAACGAAAGATCTGAAAAAAAAAAAAACTCCAATTGAAGAAATCTGGACAGAAGTGGTTGAAAGTGGATGCCTGCCTCGTCTACTTGTGATCCAATGACCAAAACGCTTCTTAATATCAGATGTAAATAGGGTCAAGGAGAGGTCAGAAATTAAAGCTAGTTTAAAGTAAATTATGATTTAGATTCTCAGACTATAGTAACACGACTTGTATATCATTTTTGATACTTTCATGGTGCTTTTGTGTCATTTTTGAAGATTGAAAGCTTAGTCCCCATTAATTGTAACAACTGCATGTAAAAGAGCGACCAGTACAATTCTTCAAAATTTCTCTTTTTATGTTCCAAGGGAGACAGAGAGTTAAAAGTAATATGGGTTTGGAGCAACATGAGGGTGAGTTAATGATAACAGAATGTTCATTTTTGGGTGAACTATTTCTTTAAGGCACATTTCACATGAATAGTTAATGTTCAGTGCTGTAAAAGTGACAAAGCTTCGAACAAACCGCATACAAGAGTAATATTACAGTAGCAGGGATGAATAATTGAGCATTACTGACCGCATTTATTTCATGGCTGTCCTGAGAGGGGTGTTCAGTACTCTGTGCACTTGTCCAACCTGATGACAAAGCAGACAGAATACGTTAATAAATATGTAAGAGTCTGAAACTTAAATTGCTTTTTGTTACACACTGCTGCAGTCATTCCAAACACGTAGGCCTGTAACAAAAAAGGTTGCAGTTACCTCCAAGGTTTGCCTTCAGTGCTGCCTCTGGTTTCATCCTGGAGTTCCACCTCTTGTGCTCAGACTTGTCATATATCAGAGCTGAAGGTCTGGTTGGAGGAGTCTGAGGCCTGTCTCGTGCTCCTGCTGGAACCCACAGATCAGACGGGGTGTAAACAGTTTCGATGAATGGTGTTCTGCTCTTTGCTTCCAGGCGCACCTGTGCCCCTGCACTCAGTTGACCGGAGCACGGATCTATTAGAGTCAGATAGTCACGCAGTGGCACCAGAGAAGAGTTTTCATCTGGTGTCTGGGCTCCAGGATTGAATTTGGAGAACGCACGTCTGTCTGTCTCGACCATGCTCTCAAAGTCATACCTTCCCTCTGGACCCTTCTCACAGGGCAGATTCATACTTCTGCACCGCCACCTGCTCACTGCATCTGAACTCTCACAGGGTGTCTTGAGAAGTATCACACGATAAGGTTCTCGTTCCATCTCCATTAATGATTTATAAAAGCAAACAATTAACCAATAAATAGAATATATTTCCATAAACGCAGCATCTCTCTTCTAGATGTGGTGGGATTATGCAGATGGAAGCCGCAGGTGTAATCATCAGCGTTCGCTGTTGCCAGGAGACTGACTGTCATTAGTTTGTCATTAGATTGCCTCCTGTGTCACTGCAGTCAGCGGGAGGTCAAATTACTGGCATGTGTCTGTAAACTGACACGCTGGGACTCAATAGACTCACAATGAAGCTAAAACTCATTATTGAGAAGAATTACAGATCGTCATATATTTTGGACAGCTAAATTTGAATGAGAATGATGATTAACGGTTTAAGTAATAATTATTTTAATGCATGTAGGATGTTGAATGCAAAATAACTAACCGTTATAACATTCAATGGTCACTAGGTGGAGACCTAGATCAGACAATTTGGGCTATGATGTTGTCTCACATGATGATGGTATTAGGTCTTATATGAAGCCAAATATAATTATTACACCCTAACCATAACCCAACCTCTTACAGACACCTTTTGTCAGTTTCACACGTGAAATAAGTTATTAATTAATATCTATGTGCAGCTATCTTCTATATTGTAAGAACCACAGTGTCCCCCCAGTACTATAATTATAGGAACAATTGGTCCCCACAAGGATAGAAAAAAAGAGCACAAACACACCCTATGTAACATACCAATATCTTATGTTATATAAGGTACAATGGGGCTTAAAATGGTCTTGTCCCATAATGAATACATAATATAAATATATATCATTGTCAACTCTATTGTCAATTCTATCAAATGGATATATATATGTATATGTATACTGTATAATGAATGTATTATTTTATGCACCGTTAGTAGTGAGGGATCATGCAGTATGCATAAGCAACAGAGTCAGAGGATGGTGCTTTATGGCTATGATTAATAAAAATAAAAAAGTCTAAAATAAAATATATTTAGCTTTGGACTACAATTAGTATACCAAGAAATATTCTTTAGTGCATAGTTGGTTTTTCTGCATGTTCACTGAAGCAAAATGCATCTCATATAGTCTGCCTCAGTGGCCAAAGATTAGTAGATGGTTGGCTTGATATAAATGGTCAAATGCAATATTCTTCTTTATACTGGTTTAGAAAAACAGCTCTGTCATTAATATGGCAGTGTGTGCTTGTGCTCTTGATGAGAATGCCCTTGCATATCTGGGTGTCACAACATGGCACTGATGACGGTGATAAGCGCTGATAGCCGATGTTAATCTCGGGCCTTCGTTAACATAAACACCAAACAAATATTCAGGAAGCTGTATATGCTGGAAACGGCAGGTTAAAAATAGTCCAATTAGAATTATTTCACAATGGTGCTCTGCATGTATAACACCCCTGCCCTCCCGTTTAATTTTGTCGGAAAATATCTAAGCTCTTGTTCAAGCTTAGAGAGAGAGAATAACATCCAAAAACTTTAAGTCAGCACTGTTTTCAGTGGGGGGTTCAAATTCAGACTTTCCCTTTAATAATTTACACCCTTCTATAGTGCTTGCTTTGTTTAAAAAAATAAAATAAATGGATACTGTATGTCAGGTTATGTTCTTTACTGCTGAAAACAGACTGTACTGTAGGTCTGCTCGACTCAATGCAAAAGCTTCAAGGCTGAATATTAATCATTATCCTATACATTCTTTTTTTCTCTCTCTCTTTTTTTTATTTATAAAAAAGCCTTTCGTTTTTCAAAAAGCATAGCTGTTTTTATGACTTGCACTGGCCCACATTTGAAATTCTCCAAGAAGAAAATCATATGTGGCACGATCAAACTATAACCAGCTAACTATAGTGACCAGTAAGACTAGAAACTCATGCTCAGCGTTGTGAAAATATACAACGAAGATGGTGCTCATTAAGATGTGAAAACAGATCAAAAGGTTTCTAAGGTTTAATTAAATTAATTGGGGCCATTTGACAGTCATTTAACAGTCATTTATGTTATTTATGCCTCCATTTGCATTTTCATTCAGTAATGCACCGCCAACCGCAGTGGTGTTTGCAGAGACGTAAACAAATTCCTCTGTAAACAATTAAGAATTAATGCTTCACTCCAGGCCTAGAAATGCCATAGAGGACTGCTCACTTCTATAAAATATTGTAGCCTACTCCTGAAAGAACCCCATCCAAAATACGACCTGCGAATTGTGTTGTTTTCGTCTTCCCGGGTCTGTGTTCACACTAATTGGCCATATTATCCCTGACACAAAAACAGTGTGATGACATTTCTGCAACACCATTGGTAAAAGGCTCCTCAGGGATTAGGGTGAAACATGATCTGTAAGAGCGGCGCCCCGGGCAAAACAAGAGTAAACCAATGTGCAATATAGATGCCCCCTCCCAAATAATATGGTGGAAACATGTGACATGCTTTGTGTTAACGTCAGCGAGGCTATTCCTTTTCCTAATTAATGCTCAATCCTTAATTTATTTGTTCTCTTTTTCGCTTGAGGTTCATTCAGTGGGGGAGCTCTTAATGAATTAGAACGTCTTTGGTGCTTGGAGATGAAAGTATTTTTGGCAGGGATATGGGTATTTTTAGTCCAAGAAATAATTTTCTTCTTCAGAGAGAGAGAGAAAGGGAGAGAGAAAGACAGAGTGAGAGTGCCATGTTGCTGAAATCTAGTTATTAGTCTGCTTGTCTGCTCCCTCCTTCCCACTGCAGGCCCTGACATTATTTAAATAGCCGCACACCCATCCCATGGTGCCCAGCCGTGCACCAGAGTGGCTAATTTGGGTAAGCCTCATTCTTCTAGAAAAAAGAAATGCAGTATATTTAAGAATATGACATGGGAGAAGGGACAATAAAGGGTCAAATAAAGCAATGGAAAAGGAGGGAAAGAGAGAGAGAGTGAGAGCAGTGTGAACAGCTGCTGTGGAGTTTGTTAGTCAAGCCTACATTGTATAAACCTGGGTTATGTTTTTTTCCAAAAATTATAATTGCTTTTAGAGCTTTCAAAGTCACACCCATCACACTCTGTGCAGTCCTTCAAACAGTTTTGGCCTAATTTGCTTAATTCCACTGTTCTCTATGATACTTGATTCTGATTTGTCAATTATGCCACTGAGCAGTTAAATATTTCAGTTGGACTGCTACAAAAAAATGTGGTTTTTTTTTTCAACTATGCTTTTAAAATACTTATTTTAAAGGTAGGCCTACACTATGTAACTTTTTGTTTTGTTTTGTTTTGTTCAAAATTAACAAAATTAAAATGAGTCAACACATGGAATCCAAAATTTTGGAGGAAATTGCGTAAATACGTGTCTCGTCATATCCGTAAATAAAGAAAAGTTGCTCCGGCTACTTTGACGCGTGTATGGATGTGGTATAGGTTAGTTGTCACAATAAGTGAGGATGGTTGACATGGAGCAGCTAAATCTCGAACCTATACGGGGAATCACCTGCATAAAATAAACGCTGAACAGAGGAGAATCTGTTGGCAAAAAGAGAACGCGACAGAGCTTGTAATTAAACCAGAAAGAACATTGGCTTGGCTTTTCAGAGATGGCTAGAAGTGAGGGATTTAAAAAGGTGTAATAGCGACGCGGAGATGGTGTTTTTATTGCTTAACAGGTGAGTAAGGAATTTTATTGAGCAGATAAATTGCCATATGTAGGTCTCTAACAGAGATTATTGTAAAGCGTTATCTATTGTGAAGGGTCATTATGGTTGTTGTAGCACTGTGCTGGAATTTATTTTTAAGGAAGCACCATCTATTAATGGGTATAACGTCTTCAGCTAGTCAGCTTGCGATCCTTTCCGTCTAAACTGGTTATATCTGTTGTCAGGTTATTGTAGTGTTACTGTAGTAGAAAAAAAATAAATAATAATAAATATAGTAGCCTACACCTATAATTAAACTGTAACTTATATTAGGTTCCTTGAAAAACCTTGCAAGTATACTTTCAGTTTAATTAAACCGGTAGTTTACTAAGAGTAATTCAAAGTGTACTTTCATAAACTAAAATGTGAGCAAGAGGTATTTATTTAGCTAGTTAACTATCAGCATGCTTACAGTATAGGCTAGGTTCACTTGTAGTATAGTCGCAATAGAAAAGAAGCTTACATCTAAGTAAACTAGTACTCAAAATCTGTCACATTTAAAGTAGCCTACACTTAAAAGTATAAACTAAAAAGGGGGACAATTTATTACCAATAAATATTGAAATAGTACACTTATTGTATAAGTATACTACAACGTTGATATTAGTATACTTACTAAAGTATACTTCAACTTTACAGAACTTTACGTAATAAAATATATTTGAAGTATACTTATTGTTTTATGTAAGGGTCACAATGGCAAAATACCGGCACTACTTTCATGTCTCTTATATCACTTTCCGAGTCTGTTTTTCTGTCTTGTATAATTCCTAAAGGTGTAGTTCACTCAAAAATGTAAGTTCTGTCATCATTTACTCACCCTCATGTTGTTCCAAACCAATATGATTTTCTGTCTTCTGTGGAACATAAAAGAAGACATTTTAAAGAACAAAATTGGACCTTGACTTTCATTGTATGATTTTAATTGTATGACAGCCTTCAAACATCAAGGGTTTTAAAACTTTTTAAACTTTCAGACACGACTTCATATATTTTTAATATATTTGATGATATTTATTGTCTGGTCTATGTGTGTTTATTTTCCTTTTGGCCAGGGTCCCAGGGACCATTTTGGCTGTCTCGTTAATTAGACAATGGGTCCAGGATGGGTGCAGACCTGCAATGGCGCCTGGGACTGTGAAAAAGAAAGTGTGAGACTGTGAGTGCAAGTGTGACAATGAAAAATAGAAAAAGAAAGAGGGAGAGACAGCAATGAATGCTCAGAGATGCTTGTTCATTACCTCTCTAATAAGGTAGCTCTTTACAGGCCTTCAAGAGCCTTTTATGTAATATGGATACAACAATTATATATTTATTTATAACAAAATTGCGTATACATAAGATATAATGTAGCCTACATCCTGCCGGTTTTTCTCTCAGAATAAACTCATCAGCCTGAAGCTGTCATTTATTCTGAGAGAACAACCGGCTGGATGTACATTATCCCGCTTATTACACGGCTACTTGACACATAAGTAAATCATTAGAGACGAAATATTGATCTGAGTTGAAATATTTTATTAGGTCTTTAAACGCAAAGCTTCCGCGGAGAGAGCAGTTTGGTAAGTTCAAACTAGGCTATATACAGTCATTACACAGCATTTCACCATATAAATAATTATGGAGATAAGAGATATTGATTTCATATTAAACTGTTTTAAAATCATACCTGTTAGTATTTTATAATCCAACAGTGTAAAAAACAATATGGCAGCAGCTGCGTTTGTATGAAAGAAGAGCGACAATATTCGAAGCTGAAATGTGGTAGGCTAGGCTACTTCCAGGTGTAACTTTGCCGATTTTCACCCCCTTTGTATTGTTACAAGTCGGTAGTATGAACAATGTGCAAATTCAGAAATTCATGTTGATTTGTCAGCAAAAGTCTGCCGGATGATGTTTTGCCAACTTTGCGTTCGTGAAAACGGCAGTTTCTTTCATTTTCTCCCTCCGCTTGTGTCCATAAGTGTTCATCGAAATAGTCAGATTTCTTTAGTAACCGGATGCCTGCCATTCCAAATGCACGCTCAGTTAATGAAAGCAAATGTTTAGCCTTGTTTATGTCACATTGCCGTGGGTTTCGGCCCCAAGCAGTGGCCTCGCCAAAGCTCGTAAGTCTGAGTGATCATTGGCCTTTCTTTCTCTCCGGTCTCCCGTCTTCCCATGCCCTGCTGGCCTTAGCAGCATTACTGCTCATGCAAACACTAGTCATCCTATGAAACCCCCATGAGCACCTGGGGTGAGCTTGTCCTGCCAGTGTGGCCTTTGGCAGCTTCTGTGTGCTGCTTTATCACCCTCCCTCTTCCTTGCTCTTTGCCTGTCACACTCAATTAGCCCAATGAAGTAACAAATCTGCCGCTCTATATTTTTCATGAGGGAATCAGAGAGCGGACGGATATCTGTGAGCCGTCATTTCCCTCAGTATAGAGAAGTTTATAATCAACATATGTTGATGGCAGTGTTTACTAAAAAAATCAATGCTGTGTTGGGAATAGACAGCTCAAATGAAAATCAGTCAGAGCCAATTGAGATTTTTGAGATAGAATGTTTGGGCTTGTCACACACGCATAATCAGAAGCAACAATTTAAAAGGAGCCGAAACAACAGCTGAAAAGCTGTCACAAAAGAACGTGGGAATAGGAAATGGAAAACAAAAGGGCTCAGAGGCACTGAATGAAACGTGGGGGTTCATATTCACAGGCCCTTTTACTGGAAGTGTTTTGTACGGGCAAGAAATCAGACAATAGCAGTAGCCTGTCAGGAAGCTGAAGGGTCTCTTGGAGATTACAGCCAAATGATGTTCCCACCTTGAGGCGAATGCATAATAGACATTAATCTGATTTGTGAATTAGTCAGCTCTGTCGTGATGGAAAAAAATCAAACTGATGTGTTGTTAAACATCGTCACTGCACTTACACATTGAAGAACAGTAGATTTGATTCATCGCCAGAGAGAAGTTCAGCTATAGAGCACTCAAAATGCATAGCAGCAACAAACGTATGAATAAATAAAATGGGCAAAGGAATAAATGCAACATAAGCACTATAGGGTATCAGTGAAAATAAACTAAAATTATAGCCTATTCCCATTTGTGCTTGGTTTCTATACAATAGGCTAAAAGTTTATGGGTCGTTCTATACTAAAACATATGTATCCATATTTGTAAACACTTAAGTTAACAATTACAGTTTTTTGTAATTGCTAGGACCAATTTCTCAATACTTTTTCAAAAACCTCTTCATGCAGTGAGCACAACAGCAGTCTGTGTGGGCTAAACTGTGGATCAAGTGTGATAAAGTGTGACCATCTTTTCTCACTCAGAAACAACCTCCACCAAAACTCGATGTACCTACAGGTCTGTGTACCTACCACACTCTTTTCAAAGCTGTTAAACGTTGAAAACCTAACAAAATACAAAACGGAATAAGTCAACAATTTGCTATACGTCTGCAGTAATACCGTAATGGAATATGTTCTAAATCTAAAAAGATGAATACTAAGTAATTAAATGACGCTATTACCGTCTATACAAAAGGGGACAGGAATCATTATGAATCATTTTGTACTGTAATGTATTGTAAGCATGGACCATGAAAATATACTGCCTGATTGAATTCTAAACAGAAACAGTCTTTCATTCTTTTGTGTAGAAATTCAATTTTATCCATTGTATAATGCATCATGCAACATGTTGTCTGTATTTAGGTCATTGTTTAATGAGTGGGAAAGCGTGCTTGTTGGGTGAAATCTTTTTGGAAAATGAGTTGATTTGAGATGAAATGTTTTGGTGGTTTTAGTGCATTTTGAATGTGAAATGAACTGCTGTGCCGAGATGACAGTTGGTTAGGAGAACTGTGCGAATAGTTTTAAAAAAGTGACCTAAGTATTGAGAAATGTGTCCTAGATAAATGTGTCCTAGTAGAGATTGTAAAAACTTGTAATAACTGATACCAGTGTTTACCAAAATTATTTAACCAAACATATATAAAAAATAGAAATATACACATTTTGATGTACTGTGGATGGATGGATAGATGGATAGATAGATAGATAGATAGATAGATAGATAGATAGATAGATAGATAGATAGATAGATAGATAGATAGATAGATAGATAGATAGATAGATAGATAGATAGATAGATTTTCCATTACTTGAACATTTCTGATTACATTACCTTTCTGAGGGCATAAATATGAAAAATACCCATTTCACAGAATGTTCCCTGTATTACTGGCTCTGTGGAGATGATACCAATTGACATTCAGTTGCTGTAACATGGTGCATCTTAACTCTCTCAATCTAATAATTGTTTGGGCTCTCTAACAGGCAGTGAGGTCATCAAGTTATTGTTGTATTTACACAGCAATGATGGATCCGTCGTACCACAGTTTGACAATTTGCAAATAATTTGACTGTTTGCATTGGTGCCACTGTTTATTAGTTCCCTTGCAGCTGTGAGATGAGTGGGGATGGTGATAGTGTCCTCACTGGAAAGATCATGCTCATTGAAGCTTGTAGATATTTTTAGACCCGTCATTGCCGAAGGTGGCAAAGAAGAGAGGGCTTCTGGATCTGGCTGTCTGCTGTCTCTCCCCTCCTCTACAGCCTTGTTTCTGTCCGCTATAACACAGCCAAGAGTTTCAATTAAGAAATAAAAGGCACCATAAGGTAGGCAACACAGAGGGTAATGGACTTTCTCTGTTGCTTTGAAAAAATGAGCCTGTCCCTGGTGACTTACGAGATTACATTATTAGACCGGCACACAATTGCACAGCCAACCTGTTTTCATTCCCTAAGACTGGTTCGAAATTACCTGAGCCAGAGAAACCAACTGCAACACAAAGAGACGATTGAGTAAATGCCGTTCTCTAAGCACCTTAATTGCTGTCAACTGTCTTGACATTTAATCGGGTCGCGTTTAAAAATTGGCCAAAATTGGGCCTTAACTGCTGCTTGTGTCCTCTTAGGTAAAAAGCTCCCTTTTTAGACAGATTTGATTTGGTCATGTTATAGAAAAAATATAATGATAGTTCACCCAAAAATGAAAATGATATTATCATTCAATTACCTTAATAGTTTCCCAAACCTGTATGACTCATTCTCTTATGCGGAACACAAAATGAGACATTTTAAGATATCTTTTTCAATAAATCAGTTGATTCAGTTCACAAAATCATTCTGAATGTTTTGTTCATGATCTGGAGTGGTTCATTAACAAGTTTACTGGAGAGAAGATAATGTCACATCCACAAGCTGGAGTGCCCTTGATCTCCACCAGAGGGCACTCCTCCCTAGTCCAATCCAATCTCATCATGAACTGCATTTCCCAGAACCCTTTGCTTGGACTCATTATGCTTCATTACTTTCAGCTTTGTCTCATTATCTTGTTAACTCTGCCTTTATAAGCTCTGTGTTTGTCAGTCATTCTTTGCGAAGTCGTGTATGTTGTTACACTGCATTTCAGAGCATTATCCTGGTTTCCTGTGTCTTGGTTTTTTTATTCTCTCCCTGTATTCTGGATTTATTTATTTTTTATTCTGGATTAGTCTACCCCTTTTTCCTGTATTTTCTGCCCATGTGTTTGACCGTTTGACTGGATTATGATTCTGGCTTGTCCTAATAATAGTGATGGGGAAAACATAGCTTTTCAAAGCTTCAAATCAACTGAACCGATTGCTTCGCAAAATGTTTCGAAGCGTGTGAAACGCCACACGCTGGTGACCCCCTTTTACAAACATACACATTGGAAATGTTTTATTGAAAGTAAAATCTGTCAAATGCAATTAACTAATCATCTAATAAGATTAAATATCAAGTGTCTGTGTAATCTGTGCTCTTATATCAATTTTCAGGGCTTGATTTGTTTGTTCCATGGATTGCTCAGGTAAACGTGCCAATAAGAGACTATTAATCGGATCGGCAGTTAAAAAAAAAAAAAAAAAAAAACCAATTTTTTTTTAACTTTATTTATATACCAATACATAATTAAAATGTAAGTACTCTGAAAAAGAGAGTATAAAAATCGAGTGTCTGTAGTCCTCGCAGGACTGCAATAAACACAGCTACTTATTCCATTCACTCCCACCCCCTCCCAATGGGCTCCTTCCAAAGCCACGCCCCCAAAACACATGAACGCGCGACGCCGACCGCTCGGCTCAGCTGGAGGACGCGTTTACCAGCGCCAAGCGGAGAGGAGCGCAGTGCATGTAGCGACATCATGTCAGAATCAAATGTAATAAAATACCTAGCTTTATCATTATGAATATAAACAACTAACATGGCTGTTAGTACTCACTATCAAGCTAGCATATCGATACTGGTAAAGTTTAAAATATATTGAGTTTGATTCGGTAACGAGCTAGTAACATAAGGCAAAGCTAAAAACAGGTTGCATTGATACACGTTTTTCCATTACCATCAGTTACACTGTGATGAAGGTGAATTTTGTGTAAGATTCATAATATATACGGTGTTTTGCATATAAGAGCTTCCACGATGAAAGCACTGTTGGCTCTGATGAGGACTAACATTACACTCCGGAGACAAGTAGCCTACCTTTTTTACCTTACTAGTTCCTTTTTTTGCCTTGTTTGCCTTCGCTGACTGTATATGCAGGTACTGGGAATTCTGACTGCTATTTCTCTGCCATAATTGTGATTCTTCCTAGCTTCCGTGCCTCTCTCCGTGCTCGCGCATGTGGGCAGCTCCTGTAGCAGCAGGGGTGGTAGCCATGGAAGCGAGGGAGAATGACAGTCGCCCAGCCAATCATTTCATTCGTTCCAAATGGAAATAAGTGTTTATTGCGTCCTGAGAGGACTACAGACACTCGATTTTTTTATTTTTTTATTTTATTTTTTTAATACTCTCTTTTTCAGAGTACTTACATTTTAATTATGTATTGGTATATAAAGAAAGTTGAAACAAATTTGGAAAAACATTTTTTAGAAAAAAAACTGCCGACCCTACCTTTAACTACTATTATTCCTTTTAATTATACTAATGTCTAATTAAACCGTGTACAAATGTATAAAACTGATTAGAGATCAGGCAAAACCCATAGACACTTGTTCAATGTTTCGCTGCTGGGGGGGCGATCTCGGTGAATCCGCATGATTCATGGGTTTACAGAGATCTCCCTCAGTGGTAAAACATTGAAATTTCGAGATTTTTTTTTTGATAAACGCTCCGAAACAAAATATTCGTAAAGGTCCATGAAGTAGTGTTTAGAAATTCCCCATCGCATATGTGACCGCACCTTAAATAATTTGTTCATTAATCGTACTGGTCCTGTTGTCGAACTCAGTTGCAATGAGATTGTGGAAGAATTAGCAATGCCCAATTAGTGAATACATTATTATTATTATGTTTTAATCTTTTCAATGAATTGGTTGATTCAGCTTACAAAACCAATCTGAATGATTTTCAGTTTTCCTCACTCAAAGCTGCTTCAGAAGACTTGGAATATAGAGAAGCACACAAGTCAGTCATATGGACTGCTTTTACAGTACTTGAAAAAAGCAATCATGCTTTTTGAACCTTGAAAGCATTAGGGACCATTCACACAGAACGCGTTTTTGAGGTTGAGAAATGGCAGGCACAGGTCAGTGGAATGAATTTTTTTTTAAAGATGAACTTCTTTTAACTTGAGCAGCTCCATGTTTTTATAATACTGTGGCATACGTGAGACGCTGCAAAAGAAGCCTCACACACTTTTACAGTGAAAAACAATGGAAAAGCAGCACAGTGGAGTGTAAAAAATATTTTTGAAGTTAAAAATGCGAGACACAGGGCAGTGAAACAGAAAAATGCGCAAGGTCTAGAGACATTGAACTTTTTACTTGAGCGCCCTGTTTTTAGAATGTCGTATCAAGAGTGAAGCGCTGCGAAAGATTAGTCCTCATTATTTGTATTAGGATGGAAAAGAAGAATCAAGAATTTCTCCACTGAAGTCAAGTCACCATTTATATAGCCCTTTTAACAATATAGATTGTTATTCTATGGCAGCTTTACAGTGATAATAGGAAATGAAAGTAACAGAGATTGTTTTGGCTTTACAGCATCTCTAGAATAAAGTTATTGTCCAGCTAAAGTTAGTTTTGATTGATTCACTTCCGTTGCAAAGATCATTAGGTATTAACTTACTGCTTACACGACACTGTTCTAACAGAAAACCCTCAATGCCCTCCGGCATTCTCATTTTCATAACAACAGTGTCTGGTGGCTCGAGAACGCAAACCTTAAAATAGGTTCCAAGTTGCAAGTGTTGAAACTTTTTGAAGAATGAAAGAAAATCATATGAGTTTGGAAGGACATGAGGGTGACTTAATTATTTTTTGGGGGTGAGTTAATTCCTTAAGTTCACAATGAGAACAGAATCGCTTCTTTTCAGTAGCTTGCATCAGATAACCTTACAGTCTCCCTGTTAGCAAGAATTTGCCAATTGCGAAAAATCCCAGGGATGAAGAAAGACACCCAAATACCTGGATTTTAACATTCCTTGAAGCAAAGAGAACAGAGTGGTTTTCTTTATGTTAACATGACCTCACGCTCAGACAGCTTGACATCTAGTTATGCAGACATCCGTATCAAAACAATGCTCTTCCAGGCTGAACCAAGACGCGCTCTGTATTCAGGTCACAGCAGTGAAGAGAGGAGACGAGGCATTTCCCCCAGCACACTAACTCCAGCGAAAAAAAAGGATGAGCAGGATTAGCCTTCTACCCCAATCACTCGCTTCCCTTCCAACTACACACGAGTCAATCAATAACACACTCACACAGAGACGCAACAGGTGGTTGGCACAACTTACAAAAACAGATAGCCAATATTCATCTGTTTCCCCACTCTTCTTTTAACCGAGGGACCGGCGTGTCTTCTCTTGCACGATTTCTTCAGACGTGAGCTGTGAAGTAGAGGCTGATGGAGGTAGAGGTGTTTCTGGAGACATACCACCTCGTCTCACACCTTTTTAATGCAGCGTTTCCATCTGGCGCCTGCGCTGCAGACAACACAGCTGGCGTACTGGACCAGAGAATATCTGATTCTCTCTTGAAATCAGGCTTATCAATTTCACTGATGACTTTCCAGTCCAGTACATCCCTGTTTTCTACCGCCTGTTTCCAGCTGTAGCTGTGCCAATTATTTTGTAATTTTTTTTTTTTTCTACTGTGCTAAATGGAATAATACCTCATGTGTCAGGACAGACCAGCAGGTCGCAGCCTCGATCGTGTGGTGTTGTCTGAGTAATATGACAGAATGTTATACAATAGCTCATCACATGGTCAAAATACACAGAACTGGAATTGACCTCCCATTTGAATTCATGGAGAATATTGGAAATGTATATTGACCACTGAACTAGAAATGTCTTCAGAATTCTGGTGAATTGACGGTCATGCTTTAGATTAGGGTACAGTTCTCACTATTAACGAATTATTAATCATGATTTTTGCCTCAATAAACTACTAATTACTGCTTATTAATAGTTAGTAAGGTAGTTGTTAAGTTTAGGTATTGGGTAGGATTAAGGGATGTAGAATATGGTCATTAATATGTGCTTTATAAGTACTAATAAACAGCCAATATTCTAGTAATATGCAAGCTAATAAGCAACTATTGATAGTGACAATTGGACCCTAAATTAAAGTGTTACCGATTTACTATTAAATTCAAAAGTTAAACAAATAAAAAGACATCAAGGTAAAGACAGTCACTGTGTCTGACATCGAATACTTCCTTAAATAGTATGTGAAAAACAGCAGAGGCGGACAGAGTACACAGCTTCATTACTTGAGTAAAAGTACAGATACCCCTTGCTAAATTTTACTCAAGTACAAGTAAAAGTACTACAGTCCGATGTCTACTTAAGTAAAAGTACTGAAGTACTTGTTTTTAAAAGTATACTTGAGTATCAAGAGTACAAGAGTACATTTTCTAAATATTGCATTACTACTGCCACAGTGCTTACATTGGTAAACACTTGAAGCGAAAACTATCATTAACTTGTTCAGAAAATTGAAATAGTCTGGCGAGGTGGGGCCACGGGTTGGCACATTCCCGGGATGGACCTGCTGCGTCTTCATCCATTGTTTCGTCCATGGTTTCGTCTCTTATCTAAATCTGACCATGGAGTTGACTTTGGCGGAAAGCTGAAGGTGATTGCTGATATGCTGTCCCAATCAGTGGCGCCTGCACAATCCAATCACGTTTGAGAGGGAAACAACAAATTGAGGGTTTCCGAGATTTTTCTTGTTTCCTTCTTTTTTTTTTTTTTTAAGAAGTAACCGGTACTTACGGTTATGGATAGAAATGTAGCGGAGTAAAGAGTACAATATTTGCCTCTCAAATGTACTTGAGTAAAGTCATGAGTACTCCCCAAAAATGATACTTGAGTAAAGTACAGATCCCTCAAAATTGTACTTAAGTACTGTACTCAAGTAAATGTACTCCGTTACTGTCCGGCTCTGAAAAACAGTATGCCAAATAAGTAGTATGTCCGAATACATACAGTAGTATTAAAAAAAAGAAAGGCGAAAAGAAAGTCCCCGGATAAACTAAGGATTTATGAATGCCAATGAAGTGACGCAACTGACACTGGTGGGTCACAGGACTGTAACAACATGGCGGATGTAGTACGTCCAAATTTCATTCAAACCATCCATATTCATACATTAACGGTCACAAAGTAAATTCAAATTCAAAGCATCTACTCAGTACGCGATTTCAGACGCAGTGCATTTGTATAAAGCCAACCTTATACAAATGGTCATCTTAGGGGCTTTAGAGAAAAAATGGTGTAAAAATAAACAAACAAACAAATAATAGTGATATTAAACATTAATACTAATATATAAATAATATAAATATTAGATTTGTTCCATTCTGCTTTCTAAAAACTGCTCGGGAACCATTTTTATTGTTCAAACACCTGTTGTGTTTAAAAAAAAAAATCATATTTATTTATGTGTTGCTCTGAGACACGCAATATTCAGTCTAAAATCACAGTCAAAACAACACTCTTGCTTGTAATATTTCTTAAAAATTCACTGATTTCTCTTATTCCAGGTAAGAGACTATTTCTTGACCTGCAACATTATTCTGCTCATTTTTGGATGTTATTGCTTAATAAATTGGGTGCTATATTTATTTTGGACACGCTGCTATCATTTAATTGTGTCATTTGCAGTGGTGTGTGTAAGAAGGCCAGAAATCAGAGTGAGAAATTTTCTCTCTCTCTGGTTCGAAGCAATGTGGACATGTTGCTAATGGAACACAGCCAAATGCTTATTGTTCATTTGATACCTTACACAAACACAATTACAGACAAAATCACTCAATTAATCATTTGCACAGCGGTTTGTGTTTTCTGTGTCAGAAACTCCTTCAGATTTCAGCCTGTGGGAATGCAGCTTGGTCCAGAGGAAATCATCACAGATTGACAGACATGTTTAATGGGGTATTAGCCATGTATGAAGTAATCTAGCTACAAGCCACAAATGAATGTCATTGCTTGTTAAGGACGAAGCATTTACTATCATTTGAATGACCAAGGGAGGATCATATATTAGTGGAGAATTTAGATGCGGCGCGGCATAATCGGTTTTAGTTTGTGTAACAGATTCCCTCATTAAAAGTTCCCTTTGAAGACAGACGGAGTTGCTGGTATTAAGACACATTGGGAATTCCATTTCAAAGGGCCAAACTAATTCAGGCTACCCTCAACTGTGTAGTCATTAGAGTTAGTTTTAATAATTGAGCGACAACTAGCACGAAAAACCAAATAGAGTCGAAACTATCTGAAAAAAAAAAGGGCACTTTAAAAAATAATCATGGGAAACATTAAACAGAGGAGGATCCAGATCTTTTGGCCCATGTTTAGAGCATGTTTTAAGGTCAAAGCTAAAGAACTGAACTGGGAAATTCAAAAAGAAAGCTGTTCTCATCTGAAGAGTAAGCCTGGAGAGGGGTTAGCGATACTGTGGGAAAGAGACACTTTAATGACAATTGTGTATGCACAGCAGGGTGTCTGCGACTTTACAAAAAGGATGCATGAAGAAATCCATGATTCCAAATCCATTGAGCCCCACAGCTGAGATGTCAAGAGGAGAAAAGAGACACTGGAGGTGATCAGAGATGAAGAAAGAGATAGATTGAAGCACAGAGAGATGCCGGGGGGTGATCAGCTCCTCTGTCATGTATGTGCACTCATCTGGCTTCATTTTCCCATAATCCCCCAGTCTTGCCTGAAGGCACGTTTTGCTACAGGAGGGATACTGTCTGGCAACCCTGGTTTGAAGACAAGAGAGCATGTACCCAGCTGACAGGGACTTAAGAACATTGGCTAACATTCTGGCAAGGTTCTCTTCTGAACAAACATTATTCCAGTAACTTTGAAAGAGCATTCATTCAAAGTTACCTGTTTTTTAAAGGAGCAGTGTGTAATATTGGCAGCTATCGGATAAAATGGGAACTGTAGTCCAAATTCAAAATACTGGAGAGAGTTGTTTCTCCTGTCCCCTTCTCCTCAGACTCGACGCTCGACGCGGGTTGCCAGATTGAGGCCACGCAATAGAAACGAGCGCAATTGACAATGGAAGGTGACGAGCCTTAAACTGTAAGTTGATGTTTTAATTGACTATTAAACGCCTCTGGTCATTGAGCTTTTAGATGGATGCCGAGGCTTTTTAGGTCGGGTAGAATCTGCGATCTCTGACCCAGTTCGTTTGCTGGCTTGCATGGCTGTAATATGCTGTGTTTTATGCCAACTGGCAACCCGGGTGTCGAAATACTATTGGGTAAATTGGCAGTGGGCGAGATCACACAGACCAAAAGAAAAACAGACGACACAGAACGCACATTTCAAAGTAGAATATCTGGCTGTAGCGTTGATTTTCGGAGAAACAAGTATGTGAACTCAGCATGTTTCCTAAATATCTGCAAACATATTATGGTATTTTTATGCTTTAGTATAGTCAAAAAAATAAATAAATTACATTCAGCACATTTAATAATGTTCTCAAAACATTTGCACAAAAACATTATTTATACATGGTTCATGGAACTTCTTTCTGAAAACCCTTTAGTTAGATGTCATCTAATTTATTTATTTATTTATTTATTTAAATGTAACTGTTTTAGAATGTTTAGAGAACCCTCAAAAGT
Source organism: Rutilus rutilus (assembly GCF_951802725.1). NCBI lineage: Eukaryota > Metazoa > Chordata > Actinopteri > Cypriniformes > Leuciscidae > Rutilus > Rutilus rutilus. The sequence goes on from NC_140225.1 coordinate 6,979,559, forward strand.
AACATTCCCATAATGTTTGCAAAATAATAAAATGGAATGTTCCCTAAACATTTGTATAAAAATGTTTAACTGGACGTTTTGAACATTCAGAAATTACATTTTCTTAGCTTAATGGGAACTTTAGCAGAACGTTTTCAGAACATTTCTGTTATCTGGGTAGGCGTGAAGGGGACCTAATAAACAAACATATAAAAAAAATCTTCAATGAACATGAGTTATCGTATAACCCAGTAACATTTCCTTTTAAGACTTTAATAATTCTGCTCCATTATTCATAATCTGCCTGTAATTATGTTGTGTAATTTTATGCTCATTTAATTGATTGGACACATTATTAACTGCTGATAAAACATCATGAGGAAAATATAAACCTCTCTATGTAAACCCTCATCTTTAATCCTAAAAACTAATTGCCGTTACTATGCCTAAATGAGTCAGCTGCAAGAAAATCCTGAAGATAGACTGGCTGTTTGTTTGCTGAGAACTTAAACACACTGAAGTGGCAACAGAATCAAATCTAGTACTGTTTAATCTACTCCGCTAACCCGTGTTATGCTCTTTGTAGCTTTCAGTTAGCGGCAGAGCCCTTGACATCAAATCGAACTGCATTTAAGAGCTGCCATATGGCAGGAGGGATCTGACTGAATTACTTTGATGCAAGATTCAGTGTGTGCTTCTTTGATATCACACCTGATGTTGGGGCATATTATCCTGTCACATGGATTTGTCAACTTCACTTTGATCCTCTCACATTAAATTAATGATCAACATTTTTAACACTGATTTGTTTTGTTTAAACCAAATCACGGTAGTCATTGTGACATTTGAACTGCTACAGAAAACTTGAGATATTTGTGCACTTTTTTGACTTATTGACCTTAATCTAAGGTTAATCAAAAAAAAAAAAAAAACTAATTTGGTGCATACTTATGATGAAATGCCATTTTAGTGTCTAAAAAGTTGTCATGAAATGGAAGTTGCAATAGTCTTTCCTTCGCTATTGCGACTTATATATCCGAGTGAAACGGCTTCTCGAACTAGAAAAAATGTAGGGCGGGACTTTTTTTGTCCAACTATATTTGGATGGTTGTGGTTTGCTATTGGTCGATCTCATGAGTGACAGGTTGTACCGCCCTCGTGCCAGTAAACACATCATCAGAGAAGAAAAGAGATGTCACTGCAAGAGGGGAGGGGAAGTTATTTTGATTAAGGGCACATGAATAATACAAAAAAAAAAAAAAAGAAAAAAAAGTGCATGATCATTTATAATAAATACTGCAATAAGAATTGTCATTTTGATTTCATGGTGACTTTAACTAAAATTGAAAATAAAACAAACTATTTTGGTAATTAAAGTAATAGGTCCAGTAATTGAAATAAAGATAAAATAAACTTAAACTTAGAAAAATGAATTTAATGAAATATTACTTTTGCAACAGACTGAAATATGTTAAAGTACTAAATAACTCACTAAAGTACTAAAATTTTAACTAAAATAAAATGAAAATATACTATATAAATAATACTAAATAAAACTCAAACTATGTAACTAAAATATGTTTTATTTATCCACTGACTGAATTCATATGAGCAGTGGCACTATTTACGTAACAAGGCACTGTTGCTTATTGTTCAGGCATGAAGCCTCTTGCATGTATCTCACATCTCTATCAGTGGGAGGTGTTTGAGCTGACTGAATCATCTAGACCAGTGTTTCTCAGTCCTGGGGTCCTGGAGTAGCCCAGAACTGCGCATTTTGGACGTCTCACATTTGGATGTTTCCACTCATTTTGTCAGTATTAGCGGCCCCAAGACCTGAACTGGAAAGAAAGATATGATTATTTCACATACATTAACTAACTTCATCAGCTGTAATCATTATCCTTATCAAATGACATTTAAGCAGATTTATAAAAATCAGATATTTCTAAAATATGTTAATGTTTGCATCTCCTTTAAAGGGATAGTTCACTTTGAAATTAAATTTTGGTATGTTTTAGCTTACCTCAAGGGCATCCAAGATGTAGGTGTCTTTGTTTCCGCAGTAGTTTCAATTTTGATATTTTTAGGTCAAACCGTTCTTGTCTGTCAGTCATATAATGCAGGTCTATGGTCACCACCTCAAAGAGCATGCACAGAGAAGTCCAAATTAAACAATTCCCCATCATAAGTACACATTGATGGCCTAAGACACGAAACGAACGGTTTGTGCGAGAAAACTAACAGTATTTATATCGTTTTTACCTCTTGTACACAACCACGGCGCTTTCCGCCGCTTGCGCAGACTAAGCCAGAACGCGCGCACACGTCACACACCAGGAAGCGCGCGCGCCCTCAGATCACTTGGAAGTGGTTGTGTACAAGGTAAAAACTATATAAATACTGTTCGTTTTCTCACACAAACCGCTCGTTTCGTGTCTTAGGCCATCAATGTGTACTTACGATGGGGAATTGTTTAATTTGGACTTCTCTGTGCATGCTCTTTGAGGTGGTGACCATAGACCTGCATTATATGACTTGACAGACAAGAACGGTTTGACCTAAAAATATCAAAATTGAAACTACTGTGGAAACAAAGACACCTACATCTTGGATGCCCTTGAGGTAAGCTAAAACATACCAAAATTTAATTTCAAAGCGAACTATCCCTTTAAGGTCTCAAAAATGAGAAATACTGTAGTGCAGTTGATATTCCTTACCATTTCATGACATAAACAGCCGTATTGCTCAGCTTCTGCTCTTTCTTCAGCGTGATGAAGTTCAACAAGACAGTTTCCTCAGGGTGGGAGTTTGATTAAAATAAGCAAATCAGAGCTGGGTATGATTCTCAGGATTTTTTACACTTTTGCTCTCACTGTAAAACATATTTTGTCATGTAACCTAAAAATGAACCAACTGATCTGGCTTTAAAAATATATTATATGACAGAATCAATCTACGTCACATCAGCAAAAGTAATTTTAAAGGGGTAAGATCATGAGGAATGTATATTACAGCAGCAGTTTCATATCTTCCAGTCTCAAATTTGATATCATGGTTGATATTAAAGTCGGCATGAAATGGAGTTTGCAATAGTCTTTTCTTCTCTATTGTCAAGTATATTTGAGTAAATCTGCTTCACGAACTAGAAAAAATGTGGCGAGTGACTTGATTTTGTTCCTCGGGAATTGATTGGATCGTTGTAGTTTGCTCTTGTGAGTGTCAGGTTGTTCTGTCCTCAAGCCAATAAACACGTCATCAGCGAAGAGAAGAGATGTGAATGCAAGAGGGAGGGGAACTTTTTTCGATTGAAGATTATAAGGGCATACGAATTAATTTTTTTTACATGTGCATGGATAAATTATTTATAATAAATACTGCAATATTCTGTTAAAAAATAAGAATTTGATTTTGACTTGAATCAGTGTCAATAATTTTACATGCTATTCCGCAGAAGCTTTTTACAGACGACAACGCTGTCAAAATGATTCCCGTTCACACTGATCCAAGAAAACGATTAAAACATGCCAGGCCAGGAGCTGGCCTTTGTAACTACACGGCTATAAACTGAACACATAATACGAATGCGCATGACGTCAACATTTTCACAAATTCACATTTTTGTAGTTTACACCGAGACGGAGTCATTTTTCAAAAACTTGCACTTTGAAACCCGTTTTCAAAAGTTTTCGTTTTCAGGCCCCCAAAATGCCGTTGTGTAAATGACTGGCCAAAATGCATAAAAGGTTTTCTGTTTTTAGTTGAAAACGCTGTCGTGTGAACGCCCCCTTACCCTAAAGTTTAGTTCACAAACTACAGGAACAGAAAACCTGGGATTTAGTGGTTTAAAAGCAAAATGCCAACACAGGAGGTCTTCATTGACATGATGTTTTATAAACAAAGTTCGGGAGGAGCACGTTCAAATAATCAATCCAATCTACTCGTCATCAAACAATTATGTCTACCCTAATCAGCATGGCAAGAAGTATATATATATCCACTCTGTCAACTCACCTAATATTCCTTGACAGTTTTCCAGCATCCCTCCACCACCCCGACTCCTCACTCTTGGCTCAATCTTTTACAGCCAGGAATACGGGGGGAGTTCTCTGGGTTCGGGCCGAATACCGAGCCCGGAGCCCGGAGCCCTCTCCTCGGACAGCACGCCAAATATGCTTTTATTCTATCTGACTTATTTGTAAGTGTGAACTAGTGAAAGCTAAATTAAAAACATGGAGTTACTGGAATCACCACTTGACTTGGAGACTCCTACTGGTTAAATATTCCTCAGCCATTTTGGCACAGTGTTTTTACTTGACATTTCAAGCGTGGCCCTGCGTTTAAAAATGGTAACTAACCTTAGTTGACTTGGCGTCAGCGTCTAGTCACAGACAAGCTTGCACGGTGTAATGATTTATTTGGAACATGAAAACACGTACACATAGAAACACGTCTTAGCAAAACGGACCTCAGATAAGAGCACGATAGAGACTTAACATAAATGCAAATATATGCAAGCAGCTTTCTTTCCTTTTTTGATTTCCTCAAATGGACATTAAATCCATTCTGCTCTGTTGACTACCCTGACATAGTGTTAGATGTTATGTGTCAGCGGCATCCTGACAGCGGCATCATCTAGTCAAAACGTTCCTCCAGACACATTGACAGCTGTAGGTGCGTTATACATTCTAATAAGATGATCCGGTATTAAACGTTACGGCATATCAAAATACAGTGGCTATAAAAAATATCATTTCACTGTAAATCAGATACTTGAATCCAATCATAATCGTAGAACCAGCACATACATAAATAAATATCCTTTATATGGGTTATAAATCTCAATACAAACTTGAAGTATTAATATAGTTGAATTCAACTCCATGCCTCCTAAGACTATACATGTAACTCTAATGTATGAATCTCATCACTCGTCATGACGCTATGCCAACTCAGAGGCTCCGTCGTAGCCAGAGGAATGTAGCGCTTCGCACTCTCAGGTTAATTGGCCTGTCCGCTGCATGCTACGGGACACTCTGAGTTCACAGTCATGAACGGTCACAAATGACCGTGATTGATGTTACGCCACACGGTGCTGGTGTCTTGGCTGCGTGTGAGGCTCAGGGCTGGCGTGCTGAGCCCGTACAGACCACAGCTGGGACGGGTGATCCAGATCCACAGCTGTCCGGGTGAAGGCTGAGGGTCTCGAGCCCCCCGTCGCCGCCTTAGCTCGGCTGGCACTCGTTCTTGCTGCAGGTGGCCTGCCGCTCGATACGCCAGGTGCCCTCCTCGTACGTGCAGTAGCAGATGGTGCATTCGTCAATCTTCACCTCTCGGCCGGCCGGGATCACCGCCGTGTCCGCGTAGCAGTTCGGCCCTGTGCACAGATGGGAGAGGCTGTATCAAACTGAGAGAAAGCCTGTTGAAAACAGCCAACAGAACTGCAACGCCTGGCTTTGAGTGGCAGTAACTGTCAGGGATCAAAATGAAATTATGTCAGCTGACCTCATGTAAGTTTTATGAGTTAGCAGTCAATCAAAACACAATAGTATGACAGAAGTCAGTTCTTGCCCTGCATGTACAGGGCGCCAGGCCGTAAAAAGAAATGAAGAAGCAAATGAAATATTTAACAGCCAAATGACTTTTGAGTTGACAAATTACAAAATTGTTTAATTAAGATGGTTGTCCTGAAGTGTTTCAGCTCACATTGCTATAGCTTTTGTGTATAGACTAAGATGACTTAAAGTTATATAAAATTAGGTGTTATTGTAGTTGTATTTAGTAAATAATTTAGATTTTTTTTTTGCTGTAACTCAAGTGATTATGATAATATTCGTGCCAATATCACTGCTTTTTATAAAAAAGTGAAATGTTGTTGATTATGCTAACATCAACAAGTGTTTGACGTACACTTGATTCAGTTGTATAACTGGACATCATTTGTTAAGTGATAAACAATGTTTCTTCAATTACACATTGTCATGTGATCATGTGTATGTCTTACGAACCTATATACTACTTATATATTATATACGAGTATATAAAACAGTAACAGTTCTTGGTTCATTTTGAATCGGACATTAAAAATGACTCACAGTTCAGTGAGTGAGTCAGTTGTGAACTCAGTAATAGCTCTAAATGATTCACTTACTGAATCTTATTCAAACCAATAACTTATGAGCATGTTTTGGGGCTGTTTCATGAATCTTTTTAAATGACTTATTACAAACAACCAGTTCATGCGAGTAAATTTTTTTTAGTGGCATTTCAAATTGGCATTCACAAGATGATATCTGCTTCATTTAAAAAAAAAGAAAAGATAAGAAAAATTAAATACCATTACAGAAAAATGCTACCTAGGCACAGCTTCCAGTTAACGATTCTTGCTTCATTTTGTATATCGGAAATGAAAAATGACTTGCAGTTCATGAACTTTTTTGTGTATCTTTTTAAATGACTTGTTACAAACAACCAGTTCATGAGTCTTTTTTCATTGGCATTCAACACCAGCGTGCCCAAGATGGTATCTGATGAAACTGAATATGGATGCACATAAAGCTTTACCAATTGTCGCTCTTTCCCAATTGACAATTTTTGTCATATTTGTGACCATTTTAGTTGCAGTCAATCAACTCACTTCATCAAGGCAGCGGCATTTTGTCTATGCATTTAATCTTGAACCCACAGATGACAATCAGTCCACATCACAATGGTGTTAGAGGTTTCAAATGACAATGGTACCTCTAAAGATGTTCACACTAGAGAGCACAGTTCAATATCCGTCCTTCCATTAAACATGACTGTGTCATAACTTCAGAGAGGAGGTAATTGCTGAGCTTATGGTGCACTATAAACATTTATCAAACCCCAAGTGCAGACTCGAACCTTTAGTGTGCTAATATATAAATCTATTCTTTCCACGGCATACATTTTTAAATATTTTTATGCAAGTGCTCTCACAAAATGTAAAAAAATGATACAAACCTATGAGTTTAAAACTGAATCCAGCTATACTCCTTTAATAGTAAAGCTGGTCTCTGGAAATAGCTGTTGAAACCAACACTGATAAATAGAAATTGGAAAAAAAGAAAATAGATAAATAGGTACTGTATGTTAACATCCTGCTACAGTATTCAGAGCCATGATACAATGGGTTATGCATGTGCATGACATATAAACAACTCCTTCCATGTTCATGTCTGGTCTTAACTGTCTTATCATTACTGTGAAGGCAAAAAGACAAAAAACAACAAAAAAACAAACAAAAAAACACCCATCCAACTATGGCCAGCTTTCAGTGGAAGATAGATTGGCACTGCTATGCCACATCATGCACTGGACCATGCAGGTCTAAAATGACTCATCAAGACAAATACAGTGGCTTGTCACATTCTGAGGCATACGTTAACTGGAAAAAGAAAATTTGTCACGGCAAACTTGGTCATTGTCTAGACAAAACTTTGCTTTAAATTTTAAAACATGTTCAAAGCTTGAATGGATTTGGTGGTTTTTCACTACAGGATAATCAAGCCTGATTAGTTTGGAAAAAAATAAAGCCTACTAAGTCAGAACAGCGTGAAGTATTGTGTTGAGTTTGGTGAACACAGCTTGAAAGCTCTAGCAGGAATTAAGGGCATTTTACACAGTACTCGATAGGCAGCAAGCTTTGCATTCATTTGCCATAAGAGAGGGTGTGTGAAACATTGTGTGCAACTGCTTCAACTCCATACTACACTGTAAAAACAAATCCATTACATTTATAGTAAAAAAGGGACAGTAAAAACATATATTTCATGAATTAATGTAATGTTAATATACCAACCTACTTAAGTTCTAAAATCTGTTGTACCTTTATGATATACTTACAACCCTAAAAAGCACAGATGGTAAAGAGAAAGCCACATGATGAACCAAAGAGGTACTGTAAATAATATACAGCAGGTACATAGTGTCATACACACAAACTCAAAATAAAACACTAAAAGCACTAAACAATAATTTAACATAAGATGTAACATAAAATCGTAATGTACGTAATTGATTAAAAAACTATGAAGTAACATAATTATTTCAATGAAAACCATTTAGTATTTTACTGTAAAATTACATAAAAATCCACGTTAGATTTATTATAGGTTTTTATCGTATATATAGTAAGGAAACTTACTGTTAACCAATTAACAGGATTTTACTGTAGAATTTTAACAGTCTTTTACAGTTAAAATTATGATCATTTTATACAGTGCAGCATGTGAAAATATTGCATTCTGTGCTGAATGTAAATTGTAAATAATGTATTTCTCAATAAAAGTGTTATTTCTTCGTAAAACAGAATACAAACCAAATAAATTGGCGTGTAAAATTGGATATGTCTGAAATCACCCACTCATTCACTACTCCCTATTTAGTCGGGCTGGGTTAAAAAATATTAATTTCTTCATTTTAACCGATTCTCATTTTGAAGAACCGATATCGATTCTGAAATCCTAAGATTTGACTTTTCAGTCTATGCTGTTTTCAGTTTATGAATGAATAGCGCGCCTCCCAATAAATCTCAATAAGCTTTGTTACTTCTGATATGAAACAAAGTGTCAGCTTTTAAATTCTGTCAATTTTGTTACGAAATTTAAACAATAAATACCGTTTTGGAGCTCTTAAATGTGGTGTGACAGATCGCTGTAGTGCCTCAGTTCAAGCAGTGTCAGTGTGGAGCGCACATGAACTGATAATCTCTTCCTTATTACTGCTAGTTACAGCACAAAATAGACATGAATGAACATCAGAAGGTATGTACAACTGAGTACAACTTACTGTACTTAATCATCTCAATCAATGTTATGTAATGTTAAATTTACCTCAGAAAAGCCATTCAAAGTCCAAAAACTTGTTAGTCAGCTAGAAAAATTTACTCTAGAGAGGAGCATTTTGCTAAATATATGCGCAATTTTGCATATCATTGTATTTTCACTATTCATCAATATTTAATGTTTGAATAAATCCGTTGTTTTTATGATGTCCACCATTTAAATGTTTATAAGCTATTTAAAAAACCCTGAGTAGAAACATAATTATGTCATTAAAAATGTATCCATATAAGCAGCCAACAAATCAGTAAATTTGAACCTTTAATATTATAGTGATGTACCAAATGGAGTTCCCTGTATAGTTTGCAGCATTAGTTGAGAGAGATTTTTTTTTTTTTTCTTGAGAAAATTTGTCATGTATTATACCTGATAGGCCCCAATTAATTGACATTAAATCGAAGTAGAATAAAATCGCACCTTGTGAAACAAAATCGAATCATGAAATTTGTGTCAATGCCCAGCCCTACTATTTAATCAGTGGCGGATTTAGCAAATCGGGGGCCCAAGGTGAAGGTAGGTAGGCTATGGGCCCCTCCCCATCCAATCTTTAAAAGAGACCGAAAAAAATATGTAGCCTACCGACTGAATGGTGGATAGGCAGGTAAAGCTAATCTACAGGGAAGTAAAGGTTAGAGAGGAGAAAAAAAGCATCCCCTTTAAACCCTGCATACACTTCTTTACTCCTTAACAGAAACATGTTACAATGTTTACATGGTACAATTTCTGGTAAGCTATGTTTTTTTTTTTGCTTGACAAATATCACCATTTCGATTCAATTCTTGTGATTTGATTCAATATTGACTCATTTGGATAAATATTAGGTAACGTTTCACAAGATAGGCGTTACTTTTTCTCAAGAAAAAAAAGCCCTATCAGCTGGTATAATTTAAGGTTAAAATAAGTAATAAAATAAGTAATATAGTAGCCTACACATATTTCTCCAGCTGTTTTACCTCTTTCCGCGGTTTAAAAACACTTATTGATCGATATTATGAATGAGGAATATACATTTCGGTAAGTTATACTGTATCTTTCAACATTGTTAATTCGTGTTTATTTACTATTAGCTAGAGATGATCAGTTCACGTGCCGCTATAGGAATCTGTCACATCACATTAAAACGGCAAAACGGTATTTATTGTTTGAATTTCGTAATAGAATTGACAGAATCTGAGAGCTGTGATTTTTTTTTAAATATCATGATTCATAAGTAAACTGCTCAGTTTTGTCTGTTGATCTCCGTGTCCTCTTTGCTTCACGATTTTTCTGTGCGTTGGACGTTGTTGGTCCTGATCTGTATCCCCAACAGTAGCCGTAAAAAAGTTTGTCATCTTTGGCAGCGTTCCCAAATAGGCTACTTATCAGCGTCTTTTCACTTTTTTCTTTTATTTGAGCCGCTTGGGTAACTTCGAAACTTAAAATTTTCGCGTTTAGACTCGTCTTGCTCTGTTTGTGTATTTCCCAGTCCTCCTGTTACTGCGTGTTGTTTATCTTTCGCGCCGCGCACCTTTACGGACTTTTTGCTTTCCTCCCGCTTCCTCCTTTTTTCAGCATCGCTTGGGTAGCTAGCTTCGCTTCATTTTTACTCTCTACTACTCTGTACACTCTGTCTGTCAATCACTTCTTTTTCTCCGTCAGTTTTTTGGCACAGCCATGTCACTTTCGCAGATGCGCAGTAAGTGAGATAATGGAATAGTCCAATGTAGTGAGCCCCTCCTGTCTGCGACACTAATGATTTGATGCCATTTTTCGCAAATGGAGTTTTAGAAATATATATATAAAAAAAAATCAAAAATTAAGTTAATAGGGCATTTTGGGGGCCCCAAGGTAGCTCGGGGCCCAAGGCAATTGCCGACCTTTGCCTAATGGTAAAGTCCGCCCCTGTATTTAATGAATGCCACTAGAAAACCAGTGAATCGATTTTGTGCATGGCTATTCTGCTGGGAACTAAACATTATAGATAAATACCTACGCAGCAGCTGCAAAAAATATGATCATGTGCGGTGGTAAGCATCGGTGGGATACTCATGAACGGCAAGCGCCTGCTGCCTCTAACCCACTGAAAATAAACCGAGAACTTGCGTGCTGTGTAAAATGACTTTTACTCATCAGCTATGGGAAACCAGAACAGGATGCACGACTGTGCCGAATTTGTTGGATGAAGGTTACATTTTAAATGTTTAGTCTCAGGTTAAAAATGTTAAAAAATCTTTTTCAAGCCAAAATAATTAATAAAAAAAATTATTCCATTAAGGAGAAATGCTACCGAGGCGCAGCTTCCAATTCCCCCTTTTTTTTACATTCGCCAAACAAGGATGAATTGGTATTCATCCTCTAAAAGACATTATCATAGAAGATGGAAGACTACATAAATAAAACACGGGCACATCAATCATCTTGAATATTTGGCTGGTGCTGTCAAGACATCATCCAAGCTATATTTATAATAATTTCAGAGCAAACACTTCAGATTCCTACCTCCAAATGTCAAGACTGTGGAAGTAAAAGCAGCGGATTCATCGTGATTGTTATAGCACAGATCACCCTATGCCTCTGTATTGTATGTCCGTTGATATTGCTGCCATTTATGTTTAACTGTTACATAAACGAACATGATTATGTATTGTCACATTATATGTTATCATTGGTACAAAGAGAGGGGGTAGACAATGCTGAAAAAGAGGAAGAAGAGGGTAGGGAGGAAGATAAACGAGTTCAGTGCACGCAGGAGCAAATAAATCGGTGGAGAAGTCTGCTTGCTGCATTTTGGCAGCGGAAAGGAGTGTTTAATCACGCTGAGCAGACCCTTATCCCCGCCGCCTATCAAAGCGCCGCTGTAGAGGCTAAATTCAAGAAAGAGCACCATTAAAGACTTTGGTCCATTCAGAGATGAATTGCATTCCCCATGGTACAGTGGTAATTGAGATAAAAAGCAAAGGAGGAGGAAAGAAAAGCTTGGATCCTGAAAATTACATGATCTTTTAAAGCTCATTAGAGCTGATGCTCTCTGAAAGAGCTGGGATCATAGCTCACACTGCTCTGAGAATAAGTAAAAAGAAAGCCCTCTAATGCAGTTCTTTAGTATGTATGCATTATAAATCCCACTAAATTTACTTACTTTTGTGGAAATGATGGCTGGAATGGATGGAGAAGGTTACATTTTATTCTGGGAGTGTCTGTGGATGGACTTTACTGAAACATTAATGAACAAATTCAACATTCTCATAATAAATCAAGTCAAAGTCACACGCTATTCCACATAGACCTGAAATGTTCATGAATGAGAAAGATGTCTTTACATTAGAGCTGGGCAGTATGGCAATATATCTCTGCGACGATAAAATATATAAGTCTATTTTTAGAGATTTTGCTCTATCATTTATTATTATTGTCATTGACACTTTAACAACTAAACAGTAGGGGAAACAAATCTAATGTGTATCAGTAAATTAGATCCATGCATTTGGTCTTAAAGTGTCAGCAGCCTAATAAACCTGCTGCTGTCTGTGTCATTAATGTTAATCAAACAAAATAAGACAAAGATAAAATCAGCATTAAAGAATCGATTTCTTTTTCATTCACAGAGTGAAGTCTATGCCGTGTTTATTACATTTGATTATTTAATTTCTGTAGTATTTCTTACTACATGTTAAATAAACCTACTGTAGGGGTAGCACAGAAAGCCTATTGTAGATCAACATTCTGCCCTAAAAGTGATCAGGCAGAACATAAGTAATAAGTAGTAAGTACTGTAAGATGTAGAGATTTAAAAATGTCTGATATTTTGGATTATTTATAAAAAAAAAACGACTTTTGCGAACTAGTCCTAGTTTTTCCCCCCGATTAGAACCAAACCACTGCAGAAAGCATCTCTGGAGTCTGACTGTCAATAATTACCAAAAATAATGTTGACATTTCCATTCACCTTTGCGACGGGACGCCTACATTTTTTTTATGTGGGCGTGACCACTTTTACTAAAACAGCTTTAATTCTTGAACACAATGAGATAATTTCACCAAACTCGGTACACCCATGAGATTTGGTGGGGCGCCACCTCTCAAACCTGCATTGCTGGTTTTGCCAGCGATTGTGTCCTATTGTATGCGTCCTATTGTTTGTAATTTGCTTCTTTGTTCTTATTTTAATAACAAAAATACATTTGTTATTAATACTGTGATATATATCGTTGCTGTGAAATCAAATTTCTCATTTTGCGAAATAAGATTTTGGTCATATTGCTTCAGACATCTGTTAAAAACATACTCCTATCCATACTTTGCTTTTCAAATCCTGTTCTCCTACTTTCGGGCATCTCCTGGGCATAAAAGACTGGAAAAGTAGTGTTTCAGGAGAATGTAAAGAGAGCTGGAGGTGCTGTGCATATAAATTCACTGTCCTCTACTTCTCTCCTTCAGTATCACAGAGAATCAAGCCCCATTACAAACGGATAAAACCATCAGCGCAACAAATCCGGGCGAACATTTCTGCAGAGGAAAAAAGAAGTATTTAAGATGAGCTGAGGCCTGAAAGTGATTTCTGGGGCCCTCTCTTAAGCCGCCATGAATATTTCTCCCTCTCCCTTTTTTTTTTTTTTTTTCTTCTTGAAAATGCAAGTGATCCCTTTCTGCTCCCAGCACCGTAGATTTTCAGGGCTTTCGGCTCATGCTCAAAATGTTTATTGCAACCTCCTCAGATTAGCAGTGACCTGAGTGTCAGAGCCCTTCAAGAAGAGGGCTTGTTTCCCTGCATGTTGCCAAGGCGATGGCCCACATGAGAGGAGGTCGACAAAAAGGAAAGGGCTTCAGAGGACATAAAAAGCATCTATTCCTTTTTGTAACACATGCAAGCTATTAGTAGGGATTTTGATTCACCACAGCAATCACTCTTTTGAGTCTGTTCCTTAAAAAATGTTTTCAGATTCATTCACTGATCTGTTCGCTGATTCTTTCTGCTGCCTACTCCTTATACCAGTAGGTGTTCATTAAATAAAATAAAATAAACTATTTTACATAATTGTGTATGGTCATTGGTCATCCACTTTTCAAAAACTTTCTCTCCTTGGGTCTGTTTACACCTGATCACTTCATGTGTTTTTACTGATCGGATATTTAATTTGTTAAAACGGTTCCATTTACACTTGTCCATATAAATGTGTCTCCGCAAAACAGACATAAATCCGATCTTCAATTCCCGTGCTATATTCAAATTTAACGAGATAAATGAAAGCAACAGGGGCTGTGTTCAAAATCTCCCCCATACCCTCATTCACTATTCCCTAAATTACTCCACTACCATAGTCCACTTGAATGAGTGAATGATAACAAGTGAGTGAATTCATACACTGAGTTTGTCCTTGCTGTTCAAAAATCATTTTAAACTTAGCAAACTAACAGCGCCAGTAGTAAGATGAAAAGATGTATCTTGAACTCTGTAATGGAAACTAGCAGGTTTAAACCTTAATTAAACAATTTAATACTCCAGTAAAAAAGGAATTTATACCTGTATGATATTACGCTGTAGCCACATTGGACCAGCGGTTTGGAAAATGAATGGATGGATGATTCCGCTGCGGGTGCCATCTTCTGGCAAAATACGGTAATTCATTAGACGTGGCGATCACAGTGCATTATGGGTATTCTCTAGCCGTTAAGGGTACAACGGTTGTACATTCGTTATTGCTGTGCATTGTGGGATTGAATATGTGCACTCAATAACGTCCACTATGGTTTCAGACACCACTACAAATGGCTGTCCCCTCGAATAGTGCCCTATTTAAGGGTATAGGGGGGTGATTTCGGATACAGCCTTGGTCTTTTCACGATCAGATGGGGTTAATTATGACAAGTATTCTTGATGATAGCACAGTTACTCTTTCCTAAAAGAGGATCTTGTAACTGTAGGAGTTTGAGATATTGGTGCAGCTTTCTCTCTGAATCTTAAAGCAGCAAAAAGCACTCAGAAAAATCACTCAATGCCAAGTTTCTTATTTACTGACAGTCCCTCAGTGAATGAAAAGAACGCAGAGTGCTGTGACTGAATCCGAATGTTCCCCCCCCCCCCCCTTTCTTTTTGAGTCCCAACATTGCTGCTGCTCGCAGATGTTCTTTGATATTCATGAACAACTGCCTGGGGTGGATATTAGCAATAGCGTTCACTTTCATCTCCCCCCATGGCACTTCCTCAAGTGTCTCCCAGCATACTCTTCCAACAACAGACCCAGGCAGTGCGCTGCACAGGAACATAATACTTCATTCAGCAGCTAAGAAAGAGGTGCTTGCCTCTGCTCTTCATGAGCAACACATTGAGATATCAGCACTCATGACTGCTTTACAGACCCTTTGTGCTTTTCATGTGTTAACAACCACTTAAAATTAATGAAACTGTGGCTAATAGGATGAAATGTGCTCCACTGTCTTGGAGGTTTAGGTGGCCTTGCACTGTGTTTACCGCATTTTCTGCAAGCTGCTGATGCTGGCCACGGATGAATCAGCTCAGGCGTTCTAATGACCGAACAAATTACAACCATTTACGTCCTTTGAATGGTGTGGTTTCTGTGACCTGAGCTAAAACAGTTGGAGGGGGGAGGCTTTTGTAGCCCCTGCTGGGTATGGCGTGGTAAGCGTGAACCGAGCACAAGATTATGATTATGAGAGAAATGCTTGCAACCCATTTAGAAATCGATTCTCCTCACTGCTTTCCCATTCAGTGTCAAGTCTGCCAACCAAAATGAAGACGACAGCGCCCATTTCTTCTTCAGCTATTATCATTTCATCCCTTAGACACCACATTTTTCTCAAAGGGCCGGTCTTTCATACAAAGGCATAGTCAATCAGATGGTAATTGACTCTTAATGGTACCAATTAAATAATCATTCTCCTTCTGATTTATTGGACAAGTCACTTGCACAGAAAGTTGGAAAGTTTCTGTATTGATCAAGGGCGGAGGGCGGAGGGGTTTTAGCTGGTTAGCACGGCTCCTTTAGCCCCTTCTTGTAGATACATTAACCGCTGCAAAAGCCATTTGAAATTAGCTGTGCATTCAGTTGAAAGAAACTTATAGCACTAATATTTCAGTACATTACTGTGCCTGACTCTTAAAAGTGTGAACTGCATTTATATCCATCTGTTGCCTTTGACGTCACAGTTTAGGATAGTTGCTATTGAAGGTTTTGGGACTGTGTCAATTTTGAGGATAGATATAGAGATAGAATCAATGTCTCTCTCTCTCTCTCTCTCTCTCTCTCTCAAACTTGTGGTGACTTATGTTGACCAAGCTCAAACATGTTTATAAAAAAAAGGTTGTTGATTGTGGCCTGTGGAATGTGGGTCCACTCCTCTTCAATGGCTGTGCGAAGTTGCTGGATATTGGCAGGACCTGGAACACGCTGTCGTATACACCGACCCCCAGACCCCCGGACCCCCCCCAATACAGTAAAACTGCACATTTTAGAGTGGCCTTTTATTGTGGCCAGCCTAAGGCACACCTGTGCAATAATCATGCTGTCTAATCAGCATCTTGATATGCCACACCTGTGAGGTGGATGGATTATCTCGACAAAGGAGAAGTGCTCACTAACACCGATTTAGACAGATTTGTGAAAAATATTTGAGAGAAATAGGCCTTTTGTGTACATAGAAAAAGCAAAAACAAAAGTGTTGCATTTATAATCTTGTTCAGTGTAATTTATTCCTGTGATGTCAAAGCTGAATTTTCGGCAATTTCTCCAGTCTTCAGTGTCACATGATCCTTTAGAAATCATTATATGCTGGTTTGGTGCATTTATTTTTTATTTTCAATTTTGAAAACAGTTGCTTAAATTGTTTTTGTGGAAACAGTGATACATTTTCTTTCAGGATTCTCTGATTAACATAAAGTAAAATTTCTAATAGAAATCTTTTTTAACGTTATAAATGTCTTAACTGTAAATTTTGATCAATTTAATGCATCCTTGCTGAATAAAAGTATTTAAGAATTCTTACTGACCTGAAACTTTTGAACATCCATCCCTCCCTCCTTTTTGCCTGTAAACCTTCAAATTAGATTTTTTTTTTTTAACTCGAGGCTTTGACAAGCTATTATTCAAAGCTGGTCATAACAATCTTTCATTTTCATATGAATTAATTTGTATTCTACTTTCTTACAAACAAATTGCAATTATGCAACCTGTTTTCTACATCAATTGAATTCAAATTGAGGAATTCCAAATGTCGCACGACCCTGGTGTTCTTGTGCAGCCATAAGCCAATCATCATTGCCGTAATGTAATTTTGGCTCCAGAGTGATCAGTCATGGCTATTCCGGCTAAAGTGGTTGGTTCTATAGACAGATTTATTTATTTCTGGGGTGCTCCAGTGTCAGTCACTGAGAACATCAACGGACCTCCTTGATGTTCTCTCATCGTTAAGTTTGTGTATGTGATTATTATCCTCATCAGAAGCAAAGTTAGAATCACAGCCGGCACCCATCCTACGGTGTCACTGCACAACGCTTTGAAGTCTTACTTTTGAAGAGTGCAAATCTCATGGGGTCAGAGCATCTGCTTCTTGCACTGCATCTGCGTTGGGAGTCTTTGTACCTCAGACATTTGCAGCAAATAAGAGGTGCCATAGCTGGGGTATCCGGGGCCCCGGTGCAGGTTTCTGCCTACAGGTTGTCCCCCTCGGTTGAAATCGTGATCACACTCGCAACTCTGTGATCCACCCCCACAAGATATACTCAAGAACCACAGGAAGAACAAACAGAGTATAAGACTGATTTTATCTAACGCAACAATTCCGAGATGAAATCAAATTGCAGACTACCTGGCATGCGTGACGGAGCTGAGCCGCGCCGCAGTATTATGCCGCGCTGTGAAATCACTAGGCGGCTGTAATCTTGTGCGTTGAACAAAAATGTTTCCAATCCATCATAAAATCATACAGCTTGACTGCTTGAGTGTGCACATACATTTGTAAAGCTGTTTGAATTCACAACGGCACGACTTGATGGAATTGGCCCGCTTTTGTTTCCTGGATTCCATCTCACACCCAAACACCAACTGAGACATTTGATCAGGGAGTCTTGGCAGCATCTCAGCAAATGCCAAGATGATTCATTTAAACATGTGTGCTCTTTAAAATAATTGGCCCACATCACCCCTCCCCCATTGTCCACACTACGCTGAGTTTTTAGCTGCAGAGTCAGAGATCCATTTACCAAGTCATCATTTCTTTTCTGCTGAAGGAGGCAGCGTGGCTGCCGGTGCCATATTAGATCAGGATCCAGGCGTACGCAAGAAGCAACAGCCTTGGACATGCTGTCTAAAAGCATCTCAAACAGCTCTATATAACCCACACTGAATCAGAAAACTTCTCCCAAGACATTGTAATGTGTTCCAATCACAGAACGCTCACACACTAACCTGAGGTCACAGCTTTTCTTTCCTCCCCCCTCCTGAAAAACACTCCTCTGGCCAAAAAGAGAACAACAGCACGCACAAGGCAGACAAAAGGTCTGTTCAGAATCCTAGTGAGTCGCATCTCTGTCTACTCTGTAGCAGCCTTTCAAGACAGCATCTAAACTGTCATATAACAGACCACACAAATGGGGTTCCTCAATCGACTTTCAATTGATTTCAATGATTTTCAAGTTTGACGCTAACATGTTGCTATGCTAACCACATGATACTAAAATTAAATATTTCCTTTTTAATTATATTTTACCTGTACTTTATAAAAAGGATAATTTTTTTTTTAACATTAGCTAAAGCATTAGGTATCATTAAGTATTGATGAACAATACTTTTACAGTATGTCTTAATCTAGGCTAATGTTGATTTCCAACTTCTAATACGTCTTTACATTTCAAGATGTATAAATTAGCATTATCTCATGTATTATGAATGGACATGAATGAACAGATCATTACTGTACACTACCATTTAAAAAAAAATTCAAGTAATTGGTACTTTTATTCAACGAGGAATGCAAAAAAGTGACAGTAAAGACTATTCAAATAAATGCTTTTGCACTTTTCTATTCCACAATAATTTTAACCAACACAACTGTTTTCATCATTGATAATAATAAAAAAATAAAAATCTTGAGCACCATATCTGCATATTAGCTATAATGATTTCTGCTGAATACTGGAGTAATGATGCTGAAAATTCAGCTTTGCCATTACAGGAATAAATTACATTTTAAAATATAGGCCTATTCAAATAGAAAACGGTTATGTTAAATTGTAAAAAATATTTCACAATATTACTGTAATTACTGTATGTTTGATCGAATAAATACAGCCTTAATCTTGATTATGATACTCAATGCATTAAATAATGTTAATGAATGATATCTTACTGTAAAGAGTTTTATCAATACTTTTTCAGTATTAAATGAACATTTTGAAAAGGTTTATTGATAATCAACCTTTCTTTACCTCGTCCACCATCTTGGATTGTTTTTGTTGCTAAGTTCGTCAAAGCAGCTGTGTCCGAAATCGCATACTCTCTTGAGTATGTACTTATTTTGAATAAGTAATTACTTTGCGACCACTAAAAAGAATGTTCTGTATAGTATGAATGTGTGTAGAGTGAATGTAATCCGGACATACTACATTCGTCATGTTGTCCTTATCATGTGACCTACAGTACCAGCATCAGTTGCGTCGCTTCACTGCCATTTACAAATCCTCTCCTGTGGCCTCATGGGATAGCTCACCCCGGTATTTTTACCTACTCTTTTGTGAATTCGGAGGTACTACTCCAGTCACATTCTGTTTTTTGCCGACTAAATAGAAGGGAAGTATGCGATTTTTGGATCCAGCCACTGCATTGCCTTCTCTGCAACACATAATAAACTGCCTAAGAATTCGGCCAAAAGAAGGTATCTCAGATTCCTTGTGGAACAGCTTTCTTGTCGGGAGCGAGCCCAGTATCTCTTAAAATGCTGCTTCTGTAGGCAGCTCACTAGGTTTTGTAACAGAACTAAGAAAAAAAGGCCGCCATGCAAAGGGAGCTTTTCATGTAGAGTGGCTTTGAAAATTCTTCCTTCTCCGCGGCGGGCGCTTTGACGAGAGAGTACATTTATGTACCTTATACTTCTGTATTTCCAGCCAAATGGAGGGAAAAAAACATGCGTACAAGTTTAATCATCTGCGCCCTAGGGCTGGAGAAAGCAGACTGCAACCGAAACACCTGCCTGTGCTAATCACCTCACCTCCTGGAAACAAGCAGAGCAACTTTGCAGGTTCATTAGTGCTATTGCTGTCTGAATAATGCATCTCGGCAACTATCTTAAACAAAGGCCTGCAGACAAATATGATATCTTTGGGTTTGCATCACCTCACTGATGGTAAACTGGCTGTTATAGAACAATGAGATGGATCCGCACGTAAGGCATACAAGAGGTGGTGAGATCTGCTTCTCTGTGCATGCTTTCTGCAAATTTTCTTCGAGGTGTGGTAATTGGATGTAGTGGACAGGAGTCTCAGTGGTCATTTTACAGATGCGATTCTAACCTAACTCGCTCGCTCTTGGGGGACACAGCAGGAGTTCTGCAGTTCAGGGGATTGCGTTTTGAAAGCTGTGAGGAGGAGAATCAGAGAAAGAGAGAAAGGCTGGAAGAACACGACTACTTACCGCTCTTACACACCGGGCAGCACTGCTCAGGCTCATATTCTGGATCAACACACTCTGTCTGTGGGCAAGCGGACACAGAACAAAGAACCTCTCCACTGGCCTCACAACGGCACTTCTCGCACGGAGACACCTAGAAACATACCAGACAAGAAACACAAACCCTATGTTGCAGCATTTATAATACTTTTAGGATTGATATGAGGTTCAATCATAAGAGCAAGAAAAACAAGAGTGTGCTTCTTGTGTGGAACTGATGAGTGTTCAATTTAATTGATGAGCATGCTTCATTTCTGCCAATCTTGGAGTATATTAACAATGCTTACCGACTTCCTTCTGGCAATACCTCTGGCATCGCTCATCTCCCTTCCTTTCTTTCCATATTTATGTCCATGGGGAGCTCTGAGTCATGTCTTACCCTCGAGCCCATTCATTATGAATGAATATCAATACCTGTCTCCTTTATTTGAGTGATTCTTCAGCTACACGCACTTTTATGTCCCAAGGGTTAATTTTTTATTACAACTTTTTAAAAAGGTAAAACTGTCTTGGAAACTTTTTGACCATGCCTTAATTTACATTTGCTATTTTTCAAATGTCTTTAATAAATAGATTGTATTATGTAGACACAGACTTTCAATAAATTAAAACTATGATCATCTAAAAAAAAAAAGGGTAAAATATGAACCATTTCTATTTTTAAATGTTTGGTAACACTTTACAACAAGGTTCCATTTGTAAACCATCTTAACTAATGTTAATTTCAACATTTACTAATACATTATTAAAAGTTGCATCTGTTAAGCAAGGAATAATTGAAGACGGGTCATTGAATTATTAGAAAATAATGCACACTGACACCTGAGGTGGTAATGCAGAAACAAAGCGAAGCGGATTTGTTGTTTTTAACTTATTGTTTACTATATTTATTGCTTTTCCAATCAGATTCAAGCATTCAACAGACCCATAGTATAATATAATTAAATGGACCTGAGCTAACATGAACAGTTGTATTGTGAATTTACTAATGCAAACAAAAATTTATAAAAACTGTAACAAATGTATTGCTCATTAACTAATGGTAACTAATTGGACTATATTGTAAAGTGCTAATTATTTACATAAAGTTGTATGACCATTATGATTCGACAAAATACAACTTGATATGGACAAAGTGTGCAAAAATATGGGAGTATTTTTGATAGCTTGCTTTTTATGCAAATGCATAAATAGAGACAATGAAATTAGCCTTAGTGAGAAAAAGTGTCAGCCATTTTATTCCATAAATGTTTAAAATGTCATTTCCATCACTGAATAGTGATTTCAGATGTGGTGAAAATTATGCTTCAGGGAAAACAAGAGAAATTACACAATTCTGCTGTGGTTCATGTATATAAACTTTTGGACATTGTTAAAAGACAAATATAATCCAGCGAGTTCAAAAACAATCCAAGGCACCAAAAGTGTATTTTGATGAACCTAAACCGAGCTGTATTCATGTGATAAATTCAGAGTCTCGTCACACAGTGGATTTCTGAAGCATTCATGTGACTCTACAGATGTCCCAGAAATCACATTCTGTATATATATGAACAAACCGATCAGTTTTGCCCACTGCTTCTTCTCTCCTACCAAGCATGAAGTACAAATGACTTTTCTGGCATTAGCATTTTCTGTGAAAAGAACCTTACTGATCCAGATCCAAAAGACACAGATCCACAATGTATCTCCCGAGACAATCTTTAACAAATCCAACAGAAGACAATGTGTCACGTCCAATTGTGATGGAAAATAAAATTTCACAATTCTAAAATTGAAAAGCAGGAGAAGCTAAATCTGACTAAACAGATATGATACCGGACTCCTTTCATTCTGCAGAGGGTTTAATTGTTACCTTTGCAAGTCTGCATATGCATTAGGTACAGTTGAGCAGAACCAATAAATTCAGTGCTTGGTCATCATTACCACTCTTTGTGAAAAGCACTTATGCTGACTTCTGCATTAATAAATCTCACCGCTTACCATAAAGCTCAGGTGCTTTGGATAAGGACTCCAATGACACAGGAGGAGGAACCAATGAAAATTAAATCAAGAGCATAAGCTGTAGAAGCAGCTAATGGCTTTGTGAGACACATGCAGTTCAAAAAGAATCATTCGTGCACCTGCTGCTAACTCTGAAGCTGATGACAAGCGTTTTTCCACCAACGGCAAAATTAGAGAGCATCATAATATAGGGCCTTACAGGAAAAAAGACCTGTCTTCTCTTACATAACACTGCCTAAGCAAGATAAGTCACCATTAGTTTCGCATAATAATTGAACTCTTCACACATTCACAGCATGAAATGCAGGAAAAAACAGCATTTTATCTTATTGCGAGCCTCTTCCCGGGGGAAAGGCTCAGGCTGAGAAAGAGTGATGGATTAAAAATGAAAAAAAAAGTGCAATTTCGAAATCTAATTTTTGGCCTGCTGGAATCAATTCATAATCAAGACATGATGTGCACACATTAGATTTCTTTAATTGGACAGAAAACTTCACCGGGCCACAGAAATTCGATTCCACTCAATAATGAACAGATTCACAAGGGTGAAGATCTGAACTCAAAGTCTTCACATAATCTGCCATTAAATAAAGGTTACTTTAGCATTCCTGACACTGTTGAATACAGATAAAAGATGGGATCTGGAATGGATAATGAATCATTTAATGTGTTGCTCTAACCTTAAACTCCTCTAGAGATGAGTAGACCTTTCCTCGAAATTCACAGTAGTTTTTCTTCTCTTTGCACTGCGGGCAGCACTGGCTGGTGTCAACACGCAGGCAACGTGGATGAAGTTTCGGACACTCTGGTTGGGCGCACAGAGGACCTTCATCTGTACACAAGCAGGGGCAGGTGGAGGGTCCCGGGGTGAATTTCTCCCCGATGGCGAACACAAACCCTGTCTCATCCATGCAGCCCTTACCCCTGTAATCGGGATACGCGTACTCATCGGTCGCATCGAGGGAGACGTTGGCCTCTTCCGTAGGAGCCTCTTCAGTTTGCTTGGGTGATTCTTGCTCGCTCCAGGTTTCGAGGGTCTTACCCTGCAGTTTGGACCCTCGTCTCAAGGGGCTCGAGTTGGGTCGGGCCCTGATAGCACTGGATCTGTTCACGCCCTTGATCCCCTCCAATTCAAGATTACTCAGCTCCTCCAAACGCTGCCTTGCACTGGGGCTCAGCGCACCCTCCTTGGCCTGGGTCAGAACGCGCTCCAAACGCTCTTTCTCCCCACCCTCCGGCACCGACACAATGGGATTGCCTCGTGCGCTTGTATACAAGAGCCAAGTAACAAAGATAAGTCCTGTTGTCATGGCAGCCGAGTGAAGCATCTCACTCCTCTCCAGCAGCATAAAATTACGGGGCTGCACCTGGACTCACATTACAATCCTTAAATTGGATGTATTACAGCAGAAGCGTCGTCACATCTGTAAAAGAAACAAACTACATGTTTCAGCACCATGGACAGGGGCAATGTAATATCAGTCAGAGAAGTTGGCTACATCAAATACTAAACAGCTTCCCAAAATCAATTATCTTAAGGAGTGTAACACTAGAAACAGTGATCTACACTCGTTTAAACATCCAATACTGATTCTTCAGTCGAGTTAATCGTTCAGGCTGTGAAATGGATTCTGTGCTTCTGTGGATTTCATGAAAAGTTGTTCACTAACAACTACTAAGTATAATCATTCACTAAATCCAAAATAATGTGAATAATCCATCTTGAATTTATAAGCATTGCCTAACTAAATGTTCCCTTTGCTCACAATCTAGTTTCCTGCAATAGTTTTGTAGACCATTTGCTGTCCTCCTAGTATGCACTGGAGTATGAACAAATATGATTGCATTGTGTGACAGTTTTAATTTCTGTTTATGTTGAGTCATGTTTAGTAACATGTTGCCAGAATAGATTTGTTCCACAATGAACAATTAGTTGATTGTTAACCTTGTACACCTTTCACGAAACAAGTATTGAGGTCAGTGAGTATTTTAAAGTATTAAATTAATGCTTTTTTTTACATGAGTTTGTGTGGTGAGGGTCCATGTGATGTAGTCAATAGACACCAAACACTTGGCTCTCAGTCACTTGTACATAGAAAAATGAGAAGTACAATATAAGCAAGCACAGTGTAAATGTTATAGTTACAATTACAAAATGTTACTATTAATAAGCAGTTTCTCAATGTTTCTTTCACTCAATTGATTTGCAGAATTATTCATGTTTAAGGTTTGATACTTAATGAATTCTAAATATAATTCTAAATAACCTAAATTAATATAATTACTTAAATTGTTTCTTCTTCTTTCTTTCTTTTTTTTTTTTTTTTTTTAAGAGCTATACAACTTTCCTATGCTGGAAACGTGTGAAGACTGACTGGCTCGGGTGTAATCACACATGGCGACAGCAATCTTCCAATCGCACCTCCACGCATCAATTTTCACGGGGGTGATGGACACGAAAGTAAATTGCCTCAAGGGAACTTGAGTCACAGGCACTTCAATAACTCTCCTATTCTCCGTCCAGCTAAGCGCAATCAATTCACTTCAATTGAATCTGTTAAACGACACGAAGAGGTTAATCGAGGAATAGATTTTAGAAGGGAGGAAAAGGCCTCGGTGAACAAAATATTTCAGCACTATCACATGAGCAAGATTGCTGTTGTGCTAAATATCAGCATGGCTGTGATTATGCTGTAGGTACAAGGCTGCAGGGAATCACAGCTGTGCTATTATTAAAGTTGCAATGAAACGCAAGTATCGACAGATCTTTTCTTCAGGATTGTGGCGTACATCTAAGTGTAAAGGATCGGAAAAAGAAAATTAGGGTGGGAATTCCATCCATTGGTCAAAAATGGAGGCAGTTGAACAAGCTTGCAGGGGTGGAGTTTAAATAGACTAAATGACTAGATAAATCCTGCATTCATCACTAGAGAGAAAGTCTGTTTTCACTGGAAGATACAGTTATGACATAAACATTATGAGGTTAAAACATTTGGGGGGAAAAGCAACAAATGCATATTAGATGAACTCTTGACAATAAGATCTATAACATGCATACATTTAGAAACTTGAAGATGAATTTTAATTTCATTCATTTTAAGTAACAGATTGGACCACATAAATTAATCTGATGCTAAATTTCCATTGTGTTTATACAACAGTTCTCCAATTATACACTTCGACAAAGTAATTAATACCAATCAACTTATGTTTCAGACAAAAACTGGGCAGTTATTTTTGTATATTTCTTCTCTGCCAAGTGTGCCAACCCAAATAGTTTCTCAAGAAGCCAATACATCCACTATGGATTTTAACATCTACAAAGCAATTTACAGACTGAAAGCCTGACAGGAACTGTGTATGTAAGTGCATCGAAGCCGTTACAATGGTTAGTAATAATCACTCGGCTCCAGCTCCACTCCGGGTTTTGCATGTCATGCTTCCCACTCACAAGCGAGAGAAGAGAAAACACCCAAGCTCTGAGTTTTTAAAAAACTGATTGTCGTAAAAACTTGTATTCCCCTCTGAAGCATTTTTTTTTTTAAAACACTCTGTTTAACAACAAATAGTTTAAAGCATTAAGTCCTAATGAAAATTCTGTCATTAATTACTCACCCTAATGTCTTTCCAAACCCGTAAGACTTTCTTTCATCTTCTGAACACAAATGGAAAAAAAAAGTTTTTTTTATGAAATCTGAGCGCCTTCTGTCCCTCCACTGACAGCTACTAGTACTCAAGTGCATAAGAGATCGTAAAATTTACATGTTACACAGCACGTTTGAGCTTCCGCAAGAACCAATGATGTTTATTGTCGTGTTACGCAGCACGTTTGAGCTTCCGCAAGAACCAATGATGTTTATTGTCGTGTTACGCAGCACGTTTGAGCTTCCGCAAGAACCAATGATGTTCATTCTCGTGTTACGCAGCACGTTTGAGCTTCCGCAAGAACCAATGATGTTCATTCTCGTGTTACGCAGCACGTTTGAGCTTCCGCAAGAACCAATGATGTTTATTGTCGTGTTACGCAGCACGTTTGAGCTTCCGCAAGAACCAATAATGTTTATTGCCGTGGTACGCAGCACGTTTGAGCTTCCGCAAGAACCAATGATGTTCATTCTCGTGTTACGCAGCACGTTTGAGCTTCCTCAAGAACCAATGATGTTTATTGGCGTGTTACGCTGCACGTTTGAGCTTCCACAAGAACCAATAAGGTTCATTGTTGTGTTACGCAGCACGTTTGAGCTTCCGCAAGAACCAATAAGGTTCATTGTCGTGTTACGCAGCACGTTTGAGCTTCCGCAAGAACCAATGATGTTTATTGCCGTGTTACGCAGCACGTTTGAGCTTCCGCAAGAACCAATGATGTTCATTGTCGTGTTACGCAGCACGTTTGAGCTTCCGCAAGAACCAATGATGTTTATTGTCGTGTTACGCAGCACGTTTGAGCTTCCGCAAGAACCAATGATGTTTATTGCCGTGTTACGCAGCACGTTTGAGCTTCCGCAAGAACCAATGATGTTCATTCTCGTGTTACGCAGCACATTTGAGCTTCCGCAAGAACCAATAAGGTTCATTGTCGTGTTACGCAGCACGTTTGAGCTTCCGCAAGAACCAATGATGTTTATTGTCGTGTTACGCAGCACGTTTGAGCTTCCGCAAGAACCAATGATGTTTATTGCCGTGTTACGCAGCACGTTTGAGCTTCCGCAAGAACCAATGATGTTCATTCTCGTGTTACGCAGCACGTTTGAGCTTCCGCAAGAACCAATGATGTTTATTGTCGTGTTACACAGCACGTTTGAGCTTCCGCAAGAACCAATGATGTTTATTGTCGTGTTACGCAGCACGTTTGAGCTTCCGCAAGAACCAATGATGTTCATTGTCGTGTTACGCAGCACGTTTGAGCTTCCGCAAGAACCAATAAGGTTCATTGTCGTGTTACGCAGCACGTTTGAGCTTCCGCAAGAACCAATGATGTTTATTGTCGTGTTACACAGCACGTTTGAGCTTCCGCAAGAACCAATAAGGTTCATTGTCGTGTTACGCAGCACGTTTGAGCTTCCGCAAGAACCAATGATGTTTATTGCCGTGTTACGCTGCACGTTTGAGCTTCCGCAAGAACCAATGATGTTTATTGCCGTGTTACGCAGCACGTTTGAGCTTCCACAAGAACCAATAAGGTTCATTGTTGTGTTACGCAGCACGTTTGAGCTTCCACAAGAACCAATTATGTTTATTGTCGTGTTACGCAGCACGTTTGAGCTTCCGCAAGAACCAATGATGTTTATTGTCATGTTACGCAGCACGTTTGAGCTTCCGCAAGAACCAATGATGTTTATTGCCGTGTTACGCAGCACGTTTGAGTTTCCGCAAGAACCAATGAGGTTCATTGTCGTGTTACGCAGCACGTTTGAGCTTCCGCAAGAACCAATGATGTTTATTGTCGTGTTACGCAGCACGTTTGAGCTTCCACAAGAACCAATGATGTTCATTCTCGTGTTACGCAGCACGTTTGAGCTTCCGCAAGAACCAATGATGTTTATTGCCGTGTTACGCAGCACGTTTGAGCTTCCACAAGAACCAATAAGGTTCATTGTCATGTTACGCAGCACGTTTGAGCTTCCACAAGAACCAATAAGGTTCATTGTCGTGTTACACAGCACGTTTGAGCTTCCGCAAGAACCAATGATGTTTATTGGCGTGTTACGCAGCACGTTTGAGCTTCCGCAAGAACCAATGATGTTCATTCTCGTGTTACGCAGCACGTTTGAGCTTCCGCAAGAACCAATAAGGTTCATTGTCGTGTTACACAGCACGTTTGAGCTTCCGCAAGAACCAATGATGTTTATTGCCGTGTTACGCAGCACGTTTGAGCTTCCACAAGAACCAATAAGGTTCATTGTTGTGTTACGCAGCACGTTTGAGCTTCCACAAGAACCAATTATGTTTATTGCCGTGTTACGCAGCACGTTTGAGCTTCCGCAAGAACCAATGATGTTCAGTCTCGTGTTACGCAGCACGTTTGAGCTTCCGCAAGAACCAATGATGTTCATTGTCGTGTTACGCAGCACGTTTCAGCTTCCACAAGAACCAATGAGGTTCATTCTCGTGTTACGCAGCACGTTTGAGCTTCCTCAAGAACCAATGATGTTCATTGTCATGTTACGCAGCACATTTGAGCTTCCGCAAGAACCAATGATGTTCATTCTCGTGTTACACAGCACGTTTGAGCTTCCGCAAGAACCAATGAGGTTCATTCTCATGTTACGCAACACGTTTGAGCTTCTGCAAGAGGTTTGTTCATGTGAATAAAAGCCTAAATTCAATCTGTTCATCATATTAAGCGATCGAGTCGCTTCAGAAAATTTGGACTAAACCGCTCAATTCATATGGATCAGTTTTACAATCTCTTTATGAACTTTTTGAAGCGTCAAAGTGGTGTGTAGCTGTCAATGGAGGGACAGAAAGCTCTCAAATTTGTGTTCCGAAAATGAACAAAAGTCTTACTGGTTTGGAACGACATGAAGAGGGCGAGTAATTAATGACAGAATTTTCATTTTTGGGTGACATAACCCTTTAACCAAGAAAAAAATATCTGAAGAGGAAAAAGATTAGTGGAAATACGACGTACAGCAACTCATAAAATGTCAAATATACTCAATTTAAATTTTAAAATTAACTTGCATAATGCATATAAAAAGCCATGCATTTATTTGAATTTCAGTCCCTGTGGGCTGGAGCCTGTTGATGCAATGCACAGGTGCTCTTCAAAGCATTATTCATATCATATCCCCTCGAAAATCACATCTTCAGCTTCACGTTTAACGATACAAAGTGTAACTGAGGCAATCATTTGGAGTTCACATGAGGCTGAGAATGAGAGAAAGAGGCGTATAATGATGCGACATAAAGAACACACTAAATCTGTGTCTGCGCTGTAACACTGACGCTATTAGCTGTAATAATCATACCACCCACATAAGTTAATTGACGTAACGTAACCCAAAGAAAAACATTTACAGAGACCAAACATAGCGAGTGCTCTATTTTATCCATGTCATACTTAATTCTTCGACCGTAAATATCAGTTCTGTTCATTTTGGGCACATTTAAGTATCGGTCATGCAACACACTATTTTGACTCATTTTAATCGTTTAACTGTAACTTTATAATGCCATTTAGATACAAATAAAACTGACTGACGTCCATACCTGCATCTTTCCGTCGGTGTTGTTGGTGTGTTGTGTAGATAGTTGTCACACAGTTTATATCGAGGCTCGTTCATCAGTCTCTGCACACTCCACATCACCTCACAACTGCGCTCAGGAAATAAGACTATTTAAATGTTGCCACTATCGAGGACGACAGGGCTGTTAATGTCTCCTCAGCTCTAGTCTGAGAACTGAAAGAAAGGAGTGGACTCTTCTTCAGCACCAGTGAAAAAAAAAAAGAAAAAAAAAACATAAACCGGCAGACTTGCGTCACAGGGTGAGGAGTTTAATGAAAATAGCGCGTCACCTTTCCGACCACCAGGTGGCACATTCTCTTACTAGACTCACAAAATTTCACTGTGTGATTAATCTTTTGTTCACGATGTTTTGACAGAGACTATCCATTCTTAGATTGTTCGTGAGATGTGAGATTTGCGATGAGCGACGTGTCTGTGTTCCAGATTGCCGTGTTGGCATTCATCTCGAGATTCTGAGGACAAAGATATATATTTATAAGGTATAAAACTGCAGGTATAAAACTGATGAAAATGCACATGAGGATCGAACTTTTCTGCCATGATTTGTATTGATTTTATTTGCTTGCTGTTGCACTGTAATGGGATCTCTTCAGTTATGAACAGTGAAATCAGAACACACACACACACGGACACATTCTATGGGGACTTTCCATAGACAATGATTTTTATACTGTACAAACTGTATATTCTATCCCCTTACACTAACCCTACCCATCACAGAAAACTTTCTGCATTTGTACATTTTCAAAAATACATCACTTAGTATGATTTTATAAGGTCCTCATTTGGACAAAAAAATGTACCCACGAGGACAAGGATTTTGGATATTGCCATCTTTGTAGGGACATTTTGTACCCCTAATGTAGGGTTTACCAGGCCACACACACACACACACACCTCATTGTGAGGACATTCATAGGCGTAATTGTTTTTATACTGAGCTGACATTTTCTACCCCCTAACCCTATCTACCCCTTGACCCATCACAGAAAACTTTCTGCATGGTTACAATTTTAATAAAAAAAAAATTCATATTTTCGGCGTGTCCTTATAATTTAGGGTGCGTGTCCTGAAACCTAATGTAGGTCAAACCAGTAAACACACACACACCTAGTTTTTATATGAATGAGATCAAATTTGTTAAACTGTATAACCATAACTCTACCCTATACAAACCTGTTGATTATCAGTACATTGAAAGCTCTGTTTGATTTAAAGCATGACTTTCAAATAGTCAGTTCTCAACATGTTGATACTGTTGTTTTTGCATAAATCTGATTATAATGACAGCAGACTAACCCATAAATGTTTATTTTATTACTGATTTTTTTTTATTTATTTTTTTTATAAGCTTTGTCAGATTTTCTTTACCATTCAAAAATTTGGAGACAGTAAGATTATTTTTTTTGGAAAGAATACTTTTATTCAGTAAAGGATCATGGATCATGTGACTGAAGACTGAAAATTCAGATTTGCCATCACAGGAATAAATTCCATTTTAAAGTACATTCAAATAGAAAACAGTTATTTTAAATTGTAATATTATTTTACATTTTTTTGTTTTTTTTATTGCATTTTTTATCAAATAAAATCAACCTTAGCATAAGGGATTTCTGAGTCGGACCCCCAACTCTTAAACACTACTGTATCTAATTTCAGGACAAATCTTTTTACATTCTTTCAATAAAACAACAACACCATTTTATATATGAATTGTTTTTCCAAATGAGAACGTCCCCAGATGTCCCCAAAAGGACACTGTCAGATTTAGCCAACTTCTGGGGACAATTTTGAAACACGCACACATAAACACAGAACGACAGTGGTGCTTGAGGCCAGATGATTACGTCCTTTTAAAGAAATGCTCTTCATATCCAGCACAGGCCTGCATTAATATAATTGATTATTCAGGGTCAGTCGAAGCCATTTCCACCATCTACTTTTGATGGGGTGAGAGGCGAAAATCATTAATTCAACATTAACAAAGAGGCAGGGATAGATATCCACAACATTACATTTCACAACAGAGCACACGCTGTTGGCACCACGACCCCCTCCATACAGAGGAGAGGAGGTCCACTTCTGACACCACATTTCCATGGCCATTAAGAATTGATCCACTCCAAACCTGTATTTAGCATGCAGACGTGATTCAGATCTTCAAGCAGACAGGGTTAAGGTCAAATTCTTACGGCTCGGCAAAACGTCTTAGTGTGAGAGTGTTTTTCTAAAAGCGGAAGTTATTTTATTAATGTTGAATGGGGCCTCTGCTCCCTGAGAACAGGACAAGGGCTCTACGTGCAGTGAGTGACAGCGTGCTAATGGTTCACTCAGACCACATGCATGATTGAGCAACCTGCAGGGAAACCTGTCCCAGCAGAACCTTTGAAAAGGTAGTATCTAAAACAAGGGTGACAAAAAGTTCATTCTGATTTTTGCCTGACAAAGTTTGTTGTCTAGAACCAACTGAGACTCTGAAGACATTTCTGCTAAAGGGTAAAAAAGTTCAGACAAACTATTAAAGTTGGAGTAGGCAATTTCAGAGAGGCTAGCAATAGCAAGCTAGCTTCGAAAGCTAAGATCCCAGAGCGTCTCCAAAGCCACGCCACCGTCAAAATACATGATCTCACACACAGCAAAGCGTCACGTGAGACAGCGTTAAACTACATCATGTGTCAAAGCACATAACATTACAATAATAATGAATATAAACAACTTAAAGAGCACTGACCTGTACAATGTGACTGCTGCAGATTCATTTCGCCGTCGATAGTGTCGCCATTGAAATGCATAAATCCAAGCAAGTATACAACTCAGAGCACTACACCACTCGGTTACGACATGGCGTGAACGCAGCATAAGCTCATTGTTTTGGTTCAGGAGGAACTGTAAAAGGTGGTTGCCGTTTGTCATTGGCAGTGTCCGAAATCACATACTCTCTTGAGTAGGTACTTATTTTGAAAAAGTAATTACTTCACGACTGCTAAAAAAGTATGTTCTATATAGTTTGAATGTGTGGAATATGAATGTAATTCATACATACTACATACGCCATGTTGTCATTATCACGTGACCTACCAGCGTCAGTTGCGTCGCTTCACTGCCATTCATAAATCCTCTCCCATGGCTTCATGGGATAGTAAAGTGTCTGTCGTAAGCACACTTCAGAATCTCACTGGAAGTAGTAGGTGAGATACTTTTTGCCTACTCTTTTATGGACATACTTCTTTTGTCACATCTTTTGTAGGGAAGTATGCGTTTTCGGAGGCAGCCTACAACTCTGCATGGAGCCCTGTGGAACCGCTGATGGCGTATGATGTCTGCGCGAGAAATACATAAGTTGACAGGTAGAACATCCTATCATTTAGACGAACATTTTTTGGTCCTGAGAACAGTTTCAACCAACAGTATAAAGTGTTTTTAAAAACATTGTCTCACCTTAGCTTTAATATTCATAGAGGCCTTTCTTCTACGGGAGGAAACTGTGTCAAAGAACCCTAGAAAGAAGTCTGTCGTGAAACATCCAAGACAAAGGTAAAACATGTCATAATGCATTCATATGTCTTAGGAAATTATTAGCGCATGTAGAAGATCATGACATGAGAAAACATGTAGTGTTTCTGATGCATTGTTGGTTCATGCATTATCACCAGTTCCTATGGGCATGATATGTTCTGGGGCTGACTGAGATGAATAGCATTCAGCCTGTCACAGTGTCTGTTCTCCAGTAAACCAGTGAGTGCTGATGACATTTACAAAAAAGCAAACATCCACCAGAAACAAATGGTTGATAAGCAGGACAAAATAAGCTCTCCAAAAGACAAACATGAATCACATACAGGGCATGAAAACAGCTTTCCCCATGAGGGAATGTACTTCCAGGTTCTTAGAGACCAGCGCACTTTTACCAGAATAACCCTGTTTTAAGCACTGCATGTATTATTGAAAGACTCACGGCAGCAGATATGCATCAGCACCATGAAAACTATTTTCTTTTACCTTTTAACTTCAATCACAACAGGTCAGGCACTGAAATGCAAGGAAATAGGGAATTAAAAAAGTATCATTTCATTAAAAGTTTTATAAATGCAATGCCAAGGCATTTTCTTTGAAGAAAAGTCATCTTTGGATATAAAATTAAACCAAAAGAGTGTGAGTACTATTAAAAAGCTGTTGTTTAATTAACGTCAAATGTCAAAAGCACATTGATTTGTCATACTTTAACAGTAAAATGTGTACAGAATTTCAAGCAATCTAAAATCAAACACAAATACATGTCACATTGAATGGTTGAAACTACAGTAACAGCGCATCTGTTTAATACATAGTTTTCAAGTTAGAAAACAATTTACATCATGTAGCCAGGATTTCTTGAGTAGTGTCTGAGTCCATAAGAGTCCACTATGTCTTTAGGGTAATCCAATCAGAGATTAATGTTTAGCTGTAAATGTTGCACTACAGCCTCAGACTTGCTATCACTGAGGACAGCCTAGGAGGAAAACACACAATCATACAGAACAACAGATCAAATTATTGTTAAAAACAGTTGTACATCTGATAATTAGCCCTGCTGGGCATAAGAAGCATATAATCTGCTGTCACAGTTTCATAGTGTCATTGTTTATCTTAGCTTAGAGAAAAATAACACCTTTTAGTAGATATTGCTTTACATTTAACACAAAGTATAGGTTTTACTAGGGCTTTTCAAACTGGTGTCCAGGGAGTTGCAAGGGAGCGCTATGGGGGTTCAAAGAAAATTAGAGAGAAAAAAACAAACAAAAAGATATAAAATGCATACACTACCGTTCAAATGTTTCTGGGTTTTTTTTTTTTCTTACGTTTTTGAAAGAAGTCTCTTGTGCTTATCCAGACTGCATTCATTTGATCAAAAATACAGTAAAAGCAGTGATACTGTGAAATATCCCAATTTAAAATAACTTTTCTATTTTATTATGTTGTAAAATATAATTTAATGTAATGTTCTGTGATTTTCAGCATCATTAATCCAGTCTTCAGTGCCACATTATCCTTCAGAAATCATTCTAATATGATGATTTGCTGCTCAAAAAACATGTCTTATTAGTGTTGATAACAGTTGTGCTGCTTAATACTTTTGTGAAAAATTTTACACTTTTTTTAATCAGGATTCTTTGATGACAGCATTTATTTGAAATGGAAATCTTTTGTAATATTATAAAGTCTTTAGTGTCACTTTTGATAAATTTAATGCATCCTTGCTGAATAAAAGTATTAATTTCTTTAAAAAAAGGCATACTGACCCCAAATGTTTGAACAGTTACTGTCAACGTGTACATGTTATAATTAAGATGTTCAATATTTTTAATGGCCCTTATTATACTTATTGCAACAATATTCATTGTGAAAATCGGTAACACTTTACTTGAAGGGGTGTGCATAAGACTGACATGACACCGTCATAATCATGACATGACATGAGGAGGTTTTATGCATGTTTATGACAACTGTCATTAAGTGTCATTCGCATTTTTAATGCAAATATGACATTGTGTGAGATGTCTTTGTTATGGCAACTTGACATTACTAAGACAACACAACCTGTCATAAATATGTCATAAACATGACATAGCGGATTAATTATCAAACTTAAGAAACCACTTAGCTTTATCGGTTAACATTTCATTAAACTGTCATGTGGTTGGTTTTGACATTGGCTGTCATGAAACCCATTAAGCTAAGTGGTTTCTTAAGTTTGATAATTAATCTGCTATGTCATGTTTATGACATATTTATGACAATTTATGTTGTCTTGGTAATGTCAAGTTGTCATGACAAAGACACTGACAGGTTATGATGTATTGGTTTATGTCAAGTTGTCATAACAAAGACATCTCAAACAATGTCATATTTGCATTAAAAATGTCATAATTGAGCGAATGACACTTAATGACAGTTGTCATAAACATGCATAAGACCTCCTTCATATTTATGACATCTGCCATGTCATGATTATGAAGGTGTCATGTCAGTCTTATGCACACCCCTTCAAGTAAAGTGTTACCCCTTTTGATGTGAATATTTTCCAGATATTATTTGAAATAGTTTGTTTTGTCATTAATTCAGTGGCAATATAAAAACCAATTATTTAATTTTGAAAACAATATATCACATTTTTTCCCACACAGTATAAATAGGTTTTCAATACATGAAAATATAGAGCTGCTAAATATATTAATTCAATCATATCAGGGGGTCCATGGTATTAATAGGACCCATTGTCCCCCCTCTGACGCCCTGCTGTGCCTTTGTTTTACTGTAATTTTCTCTGCAGTGTTAATAAAAAGTTTTTTTTACAAAAAAGTATATTGATGTATGTTTTGACAATGTTATAGTAGGTTACGGTCAGAATAACATCATCAGTATGAGAGGCAGAGCATCACACCCTCTTATAAATTACTATTGCATTGCGATACAATAACAATGATGACAGCCATTCTAATCAGCACATTTCAGATCGCTTTAAGATATATTTATCTAAGAAACACACACGCACAACACCGTGAGCTGCATAGTACCAATAAATCAAGTTCTTGTTGGCTTTGGCTTTTCTTAAAAAAAATGTAATAAAAAAATAAAAAACAGGAGCAGTGTCAGATAAATTATATGGAGCGAGATGGATATCTCAAAAACTTCAGAATGAAACGGCAAACAAAATGGAAGACAAAATGAGGAGCGATTCATCTTGCCATGCACTCACCATTCCTAGTTTGTGAAATATTGCACAGAGACATTAAAGAGGTTATATTATGCCCTTTTACAAAGTCTTGATTTTGTTTTTGGGGTCTACTAGATTCTGTTTTCATGCTTGAATGTTCAAAAAAGTCATTATTTTTCAAATATTTCACATTGTTGCAGCACCTTATTTCCCAGTCTGTCAGTAACGCTCTGTTTAGTTCCTGTCTCTATGAAGCCCCTCCTTCCGAAAAGCACGATGTGCTCTGATTGGTTGACTGAACCCGTGTGTTGCGATTGGTCAACCACTTTGAGTGTGTTTCAGGAAATGTCACGCCCCTTACCATAACCACGAGTTTCAACACACTACTAACGTAACTCAACCAGGCCTATGGCTTGGGTGGGAATTATTTAAATGAGGAATATTTAGATGTGTTTGTTCCTGGAAGAACGTTCAAAACTACAATCAAGGCTTTTCAGGGAGTTCAAAAACAGTGTGCACTGATATGGAGAATAACTCCTTATGGAGTGACTTTGCAGACCAAACATCAACATTACAGATTAAAGAGAGTTGAAAATGTAAAAAAAAAGAAAAAGAAGGGGCAGTGAGAGACACTCTCAATCTACTTGATATTAATGAACGAATAACAAACAGATACAACATAAATGGTGAGATAATAGACCATAGCCGCTCAGTATGGGGCAAACTTCTGCCGATCAGATTTTTTGATGCCGGATGAGGTGGGGATCTTTGCGGTGTAGGGGGTGAGGCCGGCCGGGAGGCCTGCGGAGGCGGCCGCGTGCACTGCCAGCAGGGGGACGCTTTTCATGCCAAACAGGCTGGAAACAGGCAATGCGTAGTGGGCACTGGGGAGGGAGGACATGGACGAGGGGGAGTGGACATTAATAGAGGAGGGAGCAGCCAGCATGGCCATGGAAGAGGGTGTGGAGGCGGAGGAGCTGGACTGGGGGAAGCCCAGGCTGAGGTCGATAGGTGTGCTGGAAGAGGAGGACGATGCAGCCTGGATGCTCAGTTTAGCCATCTCTAAACTGCAAACACACATTCAGATCCACGCAAACAAGGAGGGACGTGAGGACAAGTGTGTGGTTAATTGAGGGGTTACGGGTGCACACAAGAGGAGAGAGTGACATGGGACGGGGGTGAGAGAAATAGAGAAAAGAATAATCAATTTAGGGAATGTTATGTGTTACAAGAAGGAATAATAATAAGGGTTTAACATGCCTGGATGAGAATTAATAAAGGAGTGCCAAATGGGTGAGATGAAACAGACCACATGACTGCTGTCTACAACCTACATATTACACCATTATGTAAAATAGATTGTGGGAAAAGAATAGTTCATCCAAAAATGTACGTTTTGTCATTGTGTTTACTCACCCTCATGACTTACTTTCTTCTGTCAAACACAAAAGGAGAAATGTTGTAGAATGTACTGGCTGCTCTTATTTTGACCATATAATGAAGCGAATGGGGACTTGGGTTGTCGAGATTCACAATGAAAGGATATACCGTACACTATATTCCTGTGTATTCCTATAAGTCTTCTGAATCATATAGTTAATGTGAGGAAAATGCCAAAATTTAAGTTGTTATTCTTCTCCTCCACTGTAGCTCTCAAATTAAATATGATGGCAGATGTTACATTTGGCATTAATGCATTTGGTCATGAAACTAATTAGAAACAACTGATGTGATGCGTTGAAAGCCACACTTTTTGATTTTAATAAGGGTTTAATTGAATAACGTTTTACTTCACACAGAGCTTTCTAATGGCTTCAGAAGTTTTGGAATATACACTACTGTAAAACATATTTTTGAAGGAAGTCTCGTAGCATTTATTTGATCAAAGATACAGTAAAAACAGTAATACTATGAAATAATTAAATAAAAGGTGTTTAATTCCTGTGGTAGCAAAGCTAAATTTTCAATTAGGTAAACACTTCAAAATAGCCCAAAGGCTCTAACAATGAAAGAGAACCACCAATTGCAAGATAAAACCACAAAGTGGCAAACGTTTCAGTCCTAGTTAACTATAGGCATTGGGAAAGGTCACATGTGACTGAAACGTTTGTCACTTCTTCATTAAAGCAGTCCTTTTGTTTTGCAATTGGTGGTTCCCCTTCATTGTTAGAGTGTGTGGGCTTTTTTTGAAGTGTCCTTAATTGGAGTTTTTGATCTATACATCTCATTTGGACAATTTATAAGGCACAGTGAGGTCCTGACATTTCTAAAGCTGAATTTTCAGCAGCCATTACTCCAGGCTTCAGTGTCACATGATCTTTCAGAAATCATTCTCTGCTGATTTGCTGCTCATGAAACATTTCTTCTTCTTCTTCTTCTTCTTCTTCTTCTTCTTCTTCTTCTTCTTCTTCTTCTTCTTCTTCTTCTTCTTCTTCTTCTTCTTCTTCTTCTTCTTCTTCTTCTTCTTCTTCTTCTTCTTCTTCTTCTTCTTCTTCTTCTTCTTCTTCTTCTTCTTCTTCTTATTATTATTATTATTATTATTATCAATGTCAAAAACAGTTGTGCTGCTTAATATTGTGGTGTACACCATGATACTTTTTGCAGGATTCTTTAATGCATAGAAAGTTCAAAAGAACTAGAATGTTTTGTAACATTATAAATGTATTTACTGCCACTTTTGGTCAATGCAATGCATCCTCGCTGAAAAGTATTCATTTCTTTCATAAAAAATTATATAATGAGTTGGGTTTTTTTGTGTGTGTGTCTTTTTTTGTGTTTTTTAGACATAATCATTCTGAACTGTCACAGTATGGAAAAGTGAAGATTCTTCAATAATTCTTTTGTGTTCCACAGAAGAAGAAAAAAAACAGCATACGGATTTGGAATGAAATGAGGGTGAGTAAATGATAACAGAATTTCATTTTGACTGAGCTATCCGTTAAAATTGTGAGAGGGAAAGGTCTCACCTTGCACTGATGAGGTACTGAGCCACACTGATGTTGGCTGGAGAGCCTGTGATGGTGACGTGGCGCACTGCCGAACCGTCTGTGGCTCCGGCAATTTTGATCTGGGCACCAGACATCTGGCGAATCTCATTGATCTTACTGCCCTGTCTGCCAATGATACAGCCTATGAGCTGAGAGACAGAGAGACAGACGGGTGAGGGGCAAACAACATCTGGACATTAAAAGACTGGAGGCTGATAGTGAACCTCTAGGACATGGAAGTTGTTTTTCTCTACTATATGGCATGCCTTGAATTTTACTAAATAAATTCTACAATAACAGATACTTTAATCAGCGTAACAATGTGTCATGGGACAGCATGATAGTAAAGCATACATTTTTATTTTTGTTTTAATGGCCCCATTTGAAAACCTAAGATTCACTTGCAACTGAATGAAAGTCTTTGCAATAAAAACAAAATATCAAACCAAGTGGCTTGTATTTTAATGTAAGAACACCAAAAAAGGTGTCAAGTGAAATATTTTAGTATACTAAAATGATTTTTTTTTTTTTTTTTTAATGAAATAAATGCGGCCCTGGTGAGCATAAGAGACTTCTTTCAAAAACATTAATACATCTTTAAAATTGTATTATTAAATATAAAAAATAAAAAAATTGCAAACATAAATACCCTTGATTAGGTAATTGCAAATATGGCATCATTTATAATTCTAATGTATTAATAATTTGAACATATATTTTAGATAATGCAATGATATTCAAACAATTGAAGTGAGACTCAAGTGTCCAAATACTTTTTGGGGCCACTGTACACAACGATAACTGCAACATGAACTGCAACAAACATTATGCCTCAAGTTAAGTGTATTATTTTATCCTAAATCTAGATCACATAACTTACATCGTTGGGTATGCTCAGCTCATGAGAACTGGTTGCAAAGGAGGCCTCCAGACCTATGCAGGGAAATGGGAAGGTAAGCAAAAGACAACCTAATGGCTGACCAAAAATTTGATTTAGAAAATGTTTATTTTAACATTGCTACACTGCCACTGAGACTGCTCAAATCAAATCGCAAAATATCACATTAAAATTACACAATGTATAAAAGCATTAATGCTGCTTCAGTACATGAGTCATGAATGAATTTCTGGTAAATTCATGCTTGCCTGGGATTCAAAAGCACCCATAAAAGCTTTTCCAGAAAGCGCACATTATCGGAAACGTCTATGGAGAGGCTGTTTCTCTTCAACTCCCTATTTCCATAGTAGTAATTATGGGCTGGCACTTGCAATGTGTGGACTCTGTTTGTCATGATAAATGTGGGCTGCTGTGAGAGTGGGCTTCAGGTTTGCTTAGGAAAATGCTGGCGGTTTGAACAGGTCAGGGGTATTGTGGAGGTATGGAGTGACATGAGGGGGGAAGAATGTTAAATGTTCATGATGAGTTCACATATAAGGAGAAAGAGGGGTGACACATATGCATCACATAGCCGTCATGATGCTGTCGTAGATTCCTTTGACAGCTCAAAGCAGCCATCAACGGCTGGCATCCGAACACAGACTAACTAGAGCTATCAGGACTGGTTAGTGGTCGTATCATGGCACGGCATGTGCGGCATTGTGCTGGAAGTGTTATGATATTTTTTTGCCTTACCACAAAATGGCTTCGCCCTCATTTTCTTCAGAGTGGAAAAGTAGAACATGCGGTGGTCAGACATGACAGACGAAAGAGCGGAGAGGGAAAGAGACAGATCGAGAGAAAGACAGGCAGAGAGACAGACAAAGGGAGAGACAGACTTCCCTGGGGAGCTTTGGGTACGTACCAGGGAAGGTGGGGTTGCTCTGCCCAAGGGAGGTAAGGGGGATATGCTGCATAGCCAACTGGTGAAGCTTGGTCAACTGCGGGGGCAGGAAGGGAGGTTAGAACTAGCCAATCAAAATGGAATTATTTCAGAGGACACTCACATCTACAGACAGAACAGCACCCATATCAAGTCTCAAAATTGGATTAGTTATCAGGTCCCCCTCTGGACTTACCGTCCACCCCTCCAAATAATGTGATCGAAAAACCTGATTTGCATTTCCTGAAGGGAATTCAAGTGTTTGCAAGGTAGGAAAAGGATTGTGTTAAAGTGTGAGGTACGTTTAGGCTCTGCAGTCGTCATGACACGCGTCTGGTTTTCTGCCAGCTGTCTGTGAGAATCAACAGACAATGTGACACCGGCTTTGCAGTTTAGAGGTGGTGTTACATGATGTGTTACATACATTCAGGACCAATCACAAATCAGATTGCAAATAGATGAAAGAAAAGAAGACCGATCACAATTGGTTTTGCAAATATTATGATTACGTTATCACCGTTGGTTATATTTTTATTGCCAAACAAGTCAAGTAAATTTTACAAAACTAAAAATATATAACACACCTGAAATGATCTTCTAAACAAAGTCTCAATGATCTGGAAGTCTGTATTTTATGGTTTGTACCTGCAACTTTACTGTATATCTCACATTGACTTTATACCTCACAATTGCTACTTTATATCACAGTGTGATTATATCCCACAATATGACATTTTATCTTACAATTGTGACAACTTTACTGTTTATCTTGCATTGATTTGAAATCTTGCAATTGCATCTTTATAATTCACAATGTGACTGTATCTTACAA
Source organism: Rutilus rutilus (assembly GCF_951802725.1). NCBI lineage: Eukaryota > Metazoa > Chordata > Actinopteri > Cypriniformes > Leuciscidae > Rutilus > Rutilus rutilus. Next base: position 7,021,646 of record NC_140225.1, read on the forward strand.
TTGCAACTTTTTTTAACTAACTGCAACTTTACTGTATATCTCGCATTGACTTTAAGTCTCGTAATTGTACCTTTACTGTATGTCACAATTTGACTATATATCGCATTGTTACTTTATATCTCACAATTGCAACTTGAATTGAGACTGGAAATGTTCTTCCACAGAATGGAGTTTGTATGGTGAATAGTTTGACCTGAATTGATTGCAGAAGATTACTTCTTAGCTTTAGGGATTTAAAACAAACCCTAACTAGTTAGAAATTAGTAACTGTTTAGGGTTTTATCAATACAGTGCTGCTTTGCAACCATTGTAATTACAGCATTTTATGTGAGTGTTTCATTAAACACATATTGTTTACTTGTGTCTTAACCAAGGATATGAAACCGATTTTCGAGTAACCGATTTTAGTGATGCCAAATAAAAGGTCGTAGACAGAGAGCATCTTCGTTCCTTATGCCTCTGATATCCTCGCTCGAAGGAAGGCGGTGGAGGCTCCAGTGTGACCAGAGGGACAGGGATATTGGCACTTAGGTGTGTGTGAGGAATGCAGTGGTAGAAATGTGGTTGTGTCAGGGGTGGGATGTGGCTCGGGCATTGCAGTGATGTTGTGAAGTGTGCTGTGAATGATACTGATCAGACAGTGGGACTAACACTCACGTCTTGGGGTGGAATGGCAAACTGTCCTGGAATAGCAAATGCCTGTGAAACAGATAACACATTTAGGTTAGTGCAAATAATAACAGCCAATTTGCTCCTTGGTCATTAGTCACAGTTGACATGCTATGCCCATGGAGCACTTGCTGTCTATTTGATGCATATTTAATTAAAAACCTAGAAAACCTTTGTGAAAATCAAAAGTGTAAATCAGAATTCAAATAAAATAGTGTTTAAAGGCCAATTCACACTGCGCCGACAGAAGCCGACAGATGCGACAGACACTTTGCCGGGTTTTGTTGGATCAGTGCGTTATCCCTGTCGGCGTCTGTCGGCGCTCATTTTTGCCGACTGAACATGTTGAATCGGCATTTGTTGGGTTGTGAAATGCCTGAGAAGTACTGTAATCTTGTGATTGTCTGTGTTAGTTGGCGCAGTGTGAATTGGCCTTAAAAAGTATCACAGGTTGATATTACGAGCACATTTTTGTAAAATGACTAATAATTGGATTTTCCATGGTTTGCCAGGTTAGTGGCTTCAAATCTTGTTGAGACACTTACAGTAGTAGTATGTATTAGTTATCCACAAGCAAACCTATTTTGCTGTGTAAAATAATCAGTAAGTTTTGATCATCAAGTCTACACAGGTTTCTGTATAACCATTTGGGGAGACTGCTGATCCATATTGTCACTTTTTTAGATGATGTTTTAATAGTTGCAATAACAAAATTTCACATAAATTCACCCCTAAAGAATACGTAAAACAAACAGTGGTTGGTTGCTTTGTTCATTTTACAGTGGGCAGCTCTTGGCCAGAATAAGCTGCAAAGTGGACCAGACTTTACACCACAAATCAAGGCATGTCCATGTGAGACTTCTTTGTCATTAACATATTTAAGAGTGCCAGGTGGAATTATGACTAAACTATGTTAAATTCTTCCTAATGTAACCACAAGGGGGCATCACATGAACATCCCATGCTATCACCAGATGTAGCAAAAAATAAATACAGAACTTAACTGCTTCTTAGCATTTTAATCCTCCAGACAAATGGAGCTTGTAGCTGACATGATTTTTCATTATACAGACAACTAGCCTTTGCAATCCTCACCTCAGTCAAACTAAATGTCATGATCACTCAAATGAACAACAGAAGCCCTTTGGATGACATACCAAGAGGAGATGTCAAAAATAAAGGGTCAGAGTTAGTATTAATTAGTATTTTTCACAAGATCTGAATAGAAGAGAATACTGATGAATGAATTGTTTAGTCCAGCTATATACAGCTGTGTTTACAAAGATTAGTCACAAGCTTACCAATTCAAACACCTACAGATCTGAATTAATGATTAAAAGTCAGTCTGATCTGCATGTTCAAGAGCACTTGGAAAGGTCCAATGGCCCCATTGGTGACTGTATTACTGATTGCATCTGTGGGTTAGATTTATTCTGCCAGCTGATGTCGCAAAATAATTAGAGTAAATATCCACACTCAGAGTGTCCCACTGGCACTGGGGAACTATGAAACATTACTGCTTGTGAAGTGTTGTTTCGATTCTATGGTTTCTGATGGATGGAGAACTCACCGGCGCAGCGTGTGTTTGCGACAACACTGTGTGGCTGCCACCTACGGAGGGTTTAGGTCGGTATGGAATGGTGGCTCCTTTAGGTGGCGACTAAATAAGGGAGATAAACAGTCAGGACAAAAGCAAAGGCGTTTAGTCAGTATGTTTCTAGAACTCTGTTGTTAAGCCTCACTGGATTTCACTGTTCAAAGCCCAAAGTTAATGCGGGCCAGGGAAAAGCCTGCAAAACAAAGGCATCCAAGGTTGGATTCTGGGAACTAATGAAGCAAGCAGGGACATTTAACATGTAGGCTAGTGCATGCGCTCAAAGCGAATGCAAATGAAGTGTGAAGGTGAAAAAGACCTGGAGAAGATTCCCCCACCTCTGAAATAACATTTAGGCACAAGGCAAATCTTGCATAATAGCACAGATTTTCAATTAAAAGATGGATGCACTTTCACAAACCTCCAGCATGATGGTGCAGATGTGTTTCACACACTGTGTGATGGCGTGGGGGGTTCCTGAGATGGTCACGGCTCTCTCAGTCGAGTCAGGCAGTAGGTCTCCTGCGACCTGGACCTGGGCACCTGTGCTCTGACACACAGCAACACTTCTGGTCAACACATGCTGGACAGGTTGATTAGAAAAGCCACAAATGGCATCATTCATATTTCTTAAAATAGTGACAGTTAAAAGGAGAAGGTCATTATCCGCCCCACATCTGCGGTTCTGGGTCACCATTGGAATAAGTTAGAATTATTTATAATCTTCCAATATGTTATCTTTAAGTCCATTGCGATGTATAAAACAATCAGCCTAGCAACAAAACTAGCACTGCAATGATATTAAAGTAACATTACTTATGAAAATCTTTTGTGGTTATTTTGACTACTCCATTGGGTTTTGTATTATAAATAGTGCGAGTTGTGTGTTCACACTGCAAATTCACTTTAGATACCTGGAGAATGCATGAATTAACCGGAAAAAGAAAGTGTGGAATGTTGGACAGTGAGTCATTTGGGACACAACTACAAGATGGCACCAGTTGCGTTTGTATGAAACGAGAGATGCTGTGCATCCAAAACTGCATTACTACATTTAAAGAGGAATTAACTTTGCGACAGTTTGTTCAGTGAACAGTATGTTCCATATATAATACATTTCACAAATAATAACAAAGAAATGGCAAGTAACACGTAAATGTTAACCTTTGAAGTAGAAATACTGAAATAGTATTTTCTAGTAAAATGTACTCCAATAGTCTACTAAATTTTGTGGTCCATTGAAGTCACTTTAAAACCAAGAAGCTTTCTTTTGGTAAACGCAGTGAATCCATGTGAACGACTTCAACCCATCGCAAAAAATTTGAGGTGAAAGTTTTCACCTGCATGCGAAATTCACGATCGTAAGGATTCATATTGAAATTATGTGATTTTGCCCGTCAAGATTTATGACATACTGTATATTACTAATTCCACATGCTGTTTTTCGCCTACTATATACTAGGCATATTCAAACAGTCCGCAGTGTTATACCAGAGAAAGTAGTGTCGATAATATACAGCATTTTCATAGACACTAGGGAGTATTAAGAAAATATCATGATGTTATTAACCAATCACATTAGATTGTTCCAGAGAGTTGTGATATGGATATTTTTGTAATATGGGATGTTGATATGGATGAGTGAATTTCTTATTTTGTTTGGTGAGTAGCATTTTAAACTACAGTGTTCATATTGCACATATTAAAACAGTTGCAATAGGACTACTAATGATCAATTATAATTTTTCATAATGTAAGTTCTCGGCATTGAGGAGGTTTACAAATTTTGATTGCTTTCCAAAGCCACTTGCAAAAAAAGTGTGCTATACAGTCCCTTTTGGTATTACAGCTATTCTCATGACTGACATTGTTATCGTCTGGCCAGTTATTTAGGTCAAGCTATTTGGATACTGTATATAAATGTGAGTCTATTTAGGCCTTGGTGGGCCGTCCTGTCCTAGACATTCATAGCAACTGGGAATAAAAGCAGCCAGTTCACCCCTCACAGCCCTCAGCAGTGAGGACAGCTATATTTATTCAATGTGATCCACCAGCCGAATAAAAAAACAAAGCCTTCAAGCAAAAGCCACTGTCCTCATGTCAATTTCAGCAGCTAAATGACAACAAATGGTTGGGCTTGTGAGATGGATCGCTTTGTTTTCCATCAACGAAAGCCATGAATAGATAAGTTTGAGGAAAAGTGAGGGAGTTCACGAGTTTAGGAAATTACAGCTCAGGGGTGCAGCCGTCTCATAACGTGGATTTAGCGGAAGCCTGAGCCGAGCGGCCCCCTGTGCTCAGGAATAAAAAGTTCTGTCTTGATGAGGACAATCAATCATGCTGATGTTAAGTGTTTCTGCCTGCCGCTGAGGCAACGGAAACTAATTGTTTAACGGATCATTCGGTGCATCATCTGGGAGCCGCTGTGACCTGCATTACAAACCCTGTGCCTTTGCAAACAATTAAACTTCTACCTAGAATTTCTACCTCTCTGATCTCTTTGATCTTCGAGCCTCCTTTGCCGATGAGTGAACCGCACTGACTGGCAGGGAAGACGAGGCGCAGTGTCACAGGAGGCCTGCTTGTCACGGTGCTGTTTATCATGGATGCAAGGATATCCTGAAAGAGACCCATATATATCAGAAAGCAGCTCGATTCAGCTCCTGTCAAGTCATTGTGTCCTTTTTTTAATAAAAACAAGTTTATAAGACGATTTTCAGGGATACGTGCTGACAGTGTTTGAAATGAAAGCTCTACACACAAAGTATTGACAGGATTTTACAAGATTTGTTTTTTTACAATAAAAACTGCATTTAGATGAGATCAATGCATTTGCTGTGCCGTAGCAATGTAAAAAAAATAACCATATCAAGCTGCATTGTGGGACAAAAGCGTAAATAGTTGTAAGTCAGTATTACAGTAATTAGTGTTCCCCTTGGCTGGGACCTAATTTACTTTTAATTCATTTAATTAAAAGCCTGTGTAATAGTGTTACAGAACACAATTGGTTGCGCTGTGCAACATGGAGAAAATAAAGCAAGTGACTGACTCATAATTCAGATCATAACTTCAACATTTAACGATTAAGGCAGGATTTTTAATATGATCTCTCTGCATTTAAAACTCATTAACAGTCAATCAACAAATATAATCACTAAAATAAACAAGAACAACGGTATAATAAACCATCAAATAGTACAAAAAAGGCCACCGCATAATTTATGGCATATTACTATGGAAATCACACTATTAAAGTTAGTATCTAAATATCAAGTTCACTGTAATTCTGACACAGACAATTGTGATTCAATTGCATAATACTTCTATATCATTCACATCTACAGTAATCAGTTGTACAACCACTTCTGTCAAATTAATGGGAAAGTATAGCAAATAGTAGCTAGGAATATATTGTAAGCCCACATAGATATTTTTACTCTATACTAAAATCTAAATTAATCAAATCACCCATGGCATTATTGGCTCATTACTGCTGGAAAAAATCCGCCTACCTCCTCAAACTTCTCTGCAATCATGGCGAAGGCTTTGAAGATGACCTCAGACGGTCCAGTGATGGTGACAATGCGCTCTGGACTGGAACCGTCTGATATATTAATCCGGGCTCCACTCTGAATCCACAGAGAAAAGCAGAGTTTTTGTGCTGCATCACATTTAATTGATCAATCTGGCCTCTGGGCTGACAATTGCACCCTCTCCCAGTTAAATACCATATCATGCAGATAATAAGATGAGTTTGCTCAAACTGAAAATTATCCCATTTTTCTGCTGTCTAATTTTTTAAATACACGTGGCCACCCAAATGAGTTACTTTTAATCTTTATACAGCTATTCAGCATTAATAGTGTGAACTGCAGAAATATAGTTAGTAACGTAATCTATTACATTACACATTTTAGGTAATGTAATCTGACTACTTTTGGATTACTTTTGGATTACTTTTGACCTAACTCATTTATCACAGTGAATTGAATAGGATAATATGTGCCATATTGATATAAAAATAAGAAGAGAAAGAAAATATAATCCAGTCTTTATCAACAACATGAAGTGCATTAAACATTACATTAGTCAGGGTTTCCCAGACTGGGGTTTGTGAATTTAATGAAAAGCTAATAAATAATTCATAAAAATGTGAAATTAAAATAATTAATTTTAAAATAATCAAAATTATATTAACAATGTGTTTGAAAGAAAAATGCGTTCCAAAGATATGGCAATACATGGTTAAATGACTTGCTGAGTAATAATTAAAATGATAATTAATGTGTTTGTCAGGAGTTGATTTGATATGCAATGTCGATATGCTTTGTGGCCTCTCAATTTTCCGTGTAATTATACCTGACTAGTGGCTGGTCTGTCTGTGTAATTACACAAAACTAGAAGACTTTCTGAATGTATGTTCTTTTTTAGAAAGGACCATTTAAAACATGAGAAGAAGATAAATTATGAATGGAGAATCAATATGATGAATGATTCACTGCCATTGTGTGAATATGTAATTATGTAATCAATAAACAGTAACTGTAGTCTGATTATGAGTACCGGTATTATAATCTAATTATAAGTACTAAATAACTATAGTGTAGTAATAATAGTCATTTTTGGAATCTGATTGTGTAATCCAGATTATCCCAGCACTAATAGGTAACTATAGGTAATAAGAAAAACATCAGTTTTAAAAACTTTAATATGGAAAATATAAAATTATGTTTTGATATTCAAGAATAAATGAAAAAAGATTAGTCTTATTTAATCATGCATGAAGATCACTGAAGCACTTACCTCCTCTCTCATTTTTTTGACAGTCTCTCCTTTCTAAAAACCAAACAAGGGAAAAATCATTTAAAAAATGTAATTATGTCAGAATGTGTATATTAAGATTAGAGTGTAAGCCATATTAAACACAATAAGAACAGTTCTTTGAGACTGAAAATTGTTTACCTTTCCAATGATACTTCCAACTTCCTAGAAACACACACAAAACAAACAAATAAAAAACGTGGTTAATCTAAATGATTGCATGGTAAACTGTAGAACTACTGGATTATAGTGTTTCATCTGTCTTCTTAAAGGGTTTTCATATTCTACACTATATATACTATCAAAAGTTTGGAAAAAATAAGATTTTTTAATGCTTTTGAAATAAATTTATTATGCTCACCAAGGATGCATATACTGATAAAAAAATACAGTAAAAACAGTAATATTGTAAACTACTGTTTTCTATTTTAATATATTTTAAAATGTGATTTATTCCTATGATGGCAAAGCTGAATTTTTAGCATCATTACTCCAGTCTTCAGTGTCACATGATCCTTCAGAAATGTGTCGCTCAAGAAACATTTCTATTATCAATGATGAAAACAGTTGCTTAATATATATATATTTTTTATAAACTGATCATTTTCAAAGGATTCTTTGAAAGTTCAAAAGAACAGTATCTTTTGTAGCAGTATTTCATAACATTATAAATGTCTTTACTGTCACTTTTGATCAATTTAATGCGTGTCGCGACTGGGCTGAGGAAGAAGACGAGATTACGGGCAGCAGATCTAAATGCAGCGTAACTTTATTCAATAAAACAAAAGATTAGACCAGATTAGATTAGAGAACACGAAGAGTAAACGTAACAGTGTGCTATGGCATTTGCGCACGAAGGTACCTTACGAAACAGTTTAATGATCTACAGCAAAATAGAGCGAGCTTTGGTGAAAACTAAACAAATATTACATTACTACAGTAGTAATTTCTCACTAGAAATGACATCAGAAGTGGAAAACGTTGGTCAAAAACATTCATTTGCACACAAACTGACCAGCAACTTTCAGATGCCGTCTTTCTTTTTCTAGCTCAACTGTCACAGAATGGAAAGCACAGGATTGTGGGATATCAAAAGCAGTGAAGGATACATCTATTCTGCCTTCAAAAATCCATCAGGAATTGATGGAATGCATCCTCCGACGGCAGCATTTTTAAGTTTATACTGCATCTATACTGAAACAGGTGTGTGTAATCATTGAATGAGCAACCATGACAACAGAAGAAACATAAGAAAGGAAACACAGGAAATGATGATAGCAAACTAAAAGCCCTTGAAACTGAAACAGAAAAAACAACAGATCGTGACAGCATCCTTGCTGAATAAAAATATTAATTTCTTTAAAAAAAAAAAGTATACCCAAAACTTTTGAATGGAATTAAGGAGTATCAAAATATTAAGTTTTTCAACATTGATAATAAGAAACATTTCTTGAGCCCTACTGACAATTCAGCTTTGCCATCACTAAAATAGAATAGTTATTTTAAATTGTCATTAAAAAATTCACAATATTTCTGTTTTGCTTTCAAAAGCATTCAAAAATAGCAATTATTCCAAACCTTTAACAGGTAGATGTTCATAAGCAGGAATATTGTGACTTAATTTCTTTTCATAAGAAAAGATGATTGCGTAAATGCCACTTTTATGCTGCCCATACTATTTCTGAATATGTCGTCTAAAATAACATTTTAGAATCAATTATATAGACGATCTGTAATCTAAAATGTCACCTATAATTCTAAATCTTTCTCAGGTACTGTATTTATTGCTCGACTGGATGCGCTTGCAAAACACAAGGCTGAAAGCAAACAATTACAGCTCGTGAGGATTGGAGACGCTTCTTACCTTTCCATGCATTAGCAGGCGGATGGTGAGGGTGACATTTAGCCCCCCCTCCGATACTCCTCCCTCCTTCTCATTCATATTCATTCTTCTCTTGGGTCTAGATGCTTCAAACAGACTGTCTCTGTGCACACAAACAGACAAATTTACCCATTCAGTCAGAGCAGATATGAAATGAATTTCAGTGCACAAACATTTCAGCCTTGAAAACTCATAATTCTCTCCCGTTAACCGTCTCAGCTGTAAATGTCTATTCAGTCGTGTGTTCGTTTTGTTTAGCTGTAGGTACCTGTTGTTGTGCTCTGACATTAAAGTTGGGTGTTATTTTCCTTTTGGACTCGGGTGGGCGAGGACCTGCCTCTAACGTCTCTAATGGTTCTGCTTTAATAGAAGTGGTGTGACCGTGTTTGATAAGACTCAAAAGAGCCACTTGTGTCTTTCTAGGCCTGTGGATCAAGTGACGTTTGCGTGACCATGTCTAACAAGGCCCATTAATTCATCAGTGAGGGAACACAATGTCGCCTGTTCCCAAATTCCGCACATCTCCGAGCACTTTATAACAGAGCTTTTTACCATCTACGTCTAAATCGATTCTAAGCCAGATGAGATCACAGAGAACATTCATGGGTGAAACTAAAAAATGAGTCAGCATTAGATCAGAGGAAGTGTTCGTGGATTGTTTTAAATTTCCCTTTAATGAGGCCTTATTCATTCCTTATATTCCTCTAATGAGGCCCTGCAGCTATATGACAAATAATTGAATGCATTTTCTTTATTTATCAGATCTATTATTCCAATTGAGTCCCGATGCTTTCGTTTGTTAGCCCTCGTTGAAAACTACTGCTTTTGAAATGTTTTCAGACTTACATAAGCTGTTAAATGGAACGTGGTCCCTCTTTCCATGACACTCCAGCAGCAGAGGAACTTGCTAAAGAGATGTGAACAGCTGAATAGATTAAAAGAGAAAGACATGTTACATGTAAAGATTTATATTGTTAAAAATCTTTTTAACTTTTTATTCATCAATGAATACTGAAAAAGTATGGCAGGTTCCGAAAAAAATATTAAGCAGCACAACTGGTTCTTACATTGATAATAACTGAGCATCAAATCAGCATTTTAGAATGATTTCTGAAGAATCATGTGACACCGAAGACTGGGCAATGCCTGACGAAAATTCAGCTTTGCATCACAGAAATAAATTACATTTTAAAGTATACCAAAATAGAAAACCATAATTTCACAGTATTACTGTTTTTTACTTCTGTGAAATATCAAAACCAATAAAAGGGTTATTTGTTCAATTATGGTTATGTAAGTATTCTCAAAGACTGAGAATTCAATTCCCAGTCATGAACAAGACTAAATGAGTTAATATAAAATAAGGTGTCTGAATCTAATACATTTTTAAAAAGTCGGTTCTTTTGTGTGGCTAATAGTTCTGTGCGGTTTCATCAGGTAAATGCATAAAACATGCTACCATCCTGTCTAATCCTCTAGGCCCGGATTTGTTTGGCTAATGCTAAGTCCCATTTGACCCATTTCTGTCTTTCCAAAGCTTGTCAACAGGCATCTGAAAACATTCTGCCGTCATATAGCATGGCACTAATAAGCTCCAACATAGATCTCACACATGCTGTTTTTCACATGTCAAATGTGTTTATGAATCAGGAATTAAAATAATTTATGCCACTGGCATTGAAATGTTGATGTACAATTTTTTTGGGGGGAAATTGGTGACTCAGATTAGTGTTCAAAAAAGATCAGTCTGTTTTAAATACGTAATTCCAATGGCTAAGCCTTTGTTATTTGTGAACAGTGTTTTATGTTATATTACGTTTAACGCCAAACTAAGAGTATGTTACAAGACAACAATGTACTAAAACGGATACGTTTTTCATTTGAGTTTTTGCGTACAGACGACAACGCTGTTAAAAAATCCCTGTTTACATTGATACACAAAAACGACTAAAACACGGAAACGATAACGTTATTGCACTTTGAAACCTGTTTTCAAAAGTTCGCATTTTAAGGCCCCCAAACTGCCATTGTTATGTAAATTAACGATTAAAACGAATTAAAAAGTTTAGTGTAAACAGACACTAAATTTTATTTTAAAAAACTAATCTTTAACTAAATCTATCAATGAATATGTCCATTCAACAACAATAATATGTAATATTACTGCCCAAATTTAGAACAGTATTTTTGAAAAATTATGTTTGTATTTATTAACATTAAAATCATTTATAATTAGTGATATACTATATTATATGAAAAACAACTCAGCGTTAGGCTATAGAATATCGTATAATATGTATATATAGACAAAATATACATAAAGTGTATATATAGGTAAACAACAGTTTTCCCTTAGTCAAAGATGTACAAGAACACTGTTGTTGCCAGAAAAGCATTAACACGCCTGTTTGTTTCTTTTGGAAGTCCCTGCGTGTGATGAGCAGCTTTGGGTTGAAGTTAGCAAACTGACCTGAAAGTGATGGAGGTTGAGACGGCGCAAAGATGCCAGTTACACTCTTCACCAGCTCTTCTTACCCTGTCAATCCAGGATGAGTTAACGTTTGCGGATCCAGAGTGTGTATGATTCCCTTAGTTCGGAGTTGCCCTCCTTTGTTGTCAGTTGTATTCAGAGAATGGACAGATGGCCTTGTGCCCGTACCTCTGGTCGACTGAGACTAGCTTTACTGTTCCCCCCCCCCCTCTGGCTTAGCCTCTGATAAGCCTTTAGACCAGGCTACGTGAGCCCAGAGACTCTTTCAGTACTTAATACTTACGTAGTTGATGCCACAGCACCTTCATCCCGAGAATGGATGGTCCCGGTAGTATTAAGGAATCCCAAGAAGAACAGAAGGCAACAGGTTTTCCATACTTTGGTACAGCTGCAATACAGACAGCTGACCTCGTCAGGGAATATATTCACAGGAAAAAGACAGAAATGTCTAATTGTGTGTCCCATGAGACTCATCTTGAAATACATTGTCCATTTTGGTAAGACAATATGCTTGGACAATGAAATTTGAAGGACACAGAGAAAGAAGAATATGCCCAAAATGCTTAGCCGACACCCCCAATCAACATAAGCATCTCCAAATTGACTGTGTCACATCATTACGGACCGAAAGACACAAAGTCTCTGTGGCCGGATTCCCATCCCCCACACCAAGCATCTACTCCTGCTAATGAGGCCAAAGTCCTGTGAAAACAATGTGGGCCTTTAACAGAAAAAGATGCACTCTGCTCGCCAGCAGAATTTCAAAGTGAATGAATTAGTGGAGCAGAAGTGGCATATTTAATCACTGCCTGCTGTCTGGGATGGAAATGAACAATGGTCTCTGTGGATCTCCTTTCCCTCTCTGCATATGTGTTGATAAATAGTGTAAAATCAAGTTCTAAAACTGTGTTACATGACGGTGTTGTTATCGTTAAAGGGATCAGGACATAGATTTTTTTTAAATTATGTTCCTTGAGGTTCTTTTATAATGTTAATACGTTTTTTTTTTTGCACAAAAAACAAATCTACGTTTTCAACCTTCATTCTGACCATCTGTCTGAAAAGATACGTTTTTAAACGAAGTGGCTCCTTAGAGGCTTGTCAGTAAATGGCCACTGTTATGATTGGCTAACGTCATTACATGGGAAACAGTATCAACGTCCACTCGCTATTGCACGCGAGTAAGTGTTTTGAAAACATTATCCATATAAAACCGTCATTTACAGACAAAGCATTATGAAATCATTTACTTACGGTTTCTGATGCAGCTGCTGTCAGATCCAATCCAGTTGGCTGCTTTATCTTTCAACTAAAGTTTCTTAGCGAACTCTCCTCGTTTACAAAACAAAATGCTCCGAACAAACATATAATCCTCTGACGCGAACCAGGACACCCTTAAATTTAAGCCATCCACTGTGGTTTCCAACTCTGGGAACTTTCTGAATACAGCATTCAGTTGCTTATTGGCTGATATTTGCCTACACTGGATTTAAAGCAAATAGAACCCATTATAATCACGTTATCAACGTGTTTATATCAATCATTATAATCAACGTTCGCTCTTCTATTTGTCCTGTTATCGACAGACGCAAGTGCGTGGAGTGTGTCAGAAGCTGATGGCGCATCTGTATACTGTATCCAGTGTAGACAGCTGCAGTGATTATAATGGGTTCTATTTGCTTTAAATCCAGTGTAGGCAAATATCAGCCAATAAGCAACTGAATGCTATTAGCAGGGCCAATGCATGATGTGTGTGTGTGTCTTGCTCTGGAGGCAGTTATATGCAAATGTATTTGCCTGTGTGACATCACAGATCCTGCAATATCGAAACGAGCCATTTTTGGTGCTTGATTAAATAAATGCTTTGTTTATAAGGAGGAGGACGTTTTAAGCTATGAAACTTGCAGGTACAAAGACCTCTTATATGTCAAAAGATCAAGGCATGTCATGTCATGTCTCCTTTAACTAAAAGTAAAACCAAAACTAAAACTATTAACAAACATTTTTGTTCATTTAAATAAAGCTGAAATCAAATCAAATAAAACTTAAACTAAACAAAATTAGAAATGTTGCATTAACTGAAATAAGTTGACGTTGTACTAAAATTACAATACCTTTGCACAATTGCACTCTATCCATAAATCCCAAAATTGCTAATAGAACTGTTGTTATATTACAACATAAAGTGAATTGAGTGTGACTGTTTATCTATTTTTATACTTAAAACCCCCTGTAACATGTATTACTATGTCTTCTCTGGATCTTTTATTAGCTGCCGTAATTTTACTGGTCTCACAGGTCTCATTCTGAGTAGCCTATACATTATCAAAACTATTGTGACCTGAATTTAATCAAAGCCTAAAAACAGAAAAATAACATTTATGTTACAACAGATCACAAGATTTACCATGGTAATAATAAAAACATGTAGAGACCATAGTTCGTAAAAGGGAAATGTAGTTTTTTCCAAATTTGGTTGGTAAGATTATTATTTTATTTTTTTTATGTTTTTGAAAGAAGTACAAACCAAGTAATTTTGTGAAATGTATTCCTGTGATTGTAAAGCTGAATTTTCAGAATCATTTCTCCAGTCTTCAGTGTCACATGATGAGACTTAAGAAATCATTTGAATATGCTGATTTGCTGCTCAAGAAACATTTCTTATTATCAACGGTGAAAACAGTCGGGCTGCTTAATTTTTTTTTTTTGTGTGTGCAAACGGATACATTTTGTTTCAGTATTCCTTGATGAAGTACTAATGCAGTATTTGATATAAGTATTAATTTCTTTGACAAAAAAATCTTTTTTGATTAGTTTTGAACTGTAGTGTATGTCAAATAATATGTTGTACAGTTAATTGTAGGTCTACTTGGTGATAGGGATTCTGATTAGTTAACTTCCCTCTGCACGTGAGTCCATCAGACATGCTTCAGAAACGTCATGAGCTTCTGAGGAAACTGTCACATGCAGCTGGACTTTGGTCTCGCCTCTATCAATTGGACATGGTGTGGTGATACATAAATGTGCGAAAGAGGGAGCTCTTGTGTTTTCCTGACTTTACGGAAATGGAGACTCAGCCTATGCAGGACTTCCAGGATTTGTGTACCTTTGAGAGTTTTAATAGTTTCTGGCACTATTATGGTTACGGCGTTGATCAACAAGAGCTGTTAGATCGTGAATTTAAACGGATTAAAGGTAAATAGTAATAATAAAAAGTACTTCAAACCTCCTTCCCCGTTCTGTAACATGTCAATAACGGCATTTGGTGCTGTTACTTACTCTCACTGTTTAAAAATGTACCAATGTCAATAAGGTTTGAGTAGTAAATAACCGATTTTTGGATTATAGCTACTACTAAGTTTGTTCAGCGGTTGAGAGTGTGGGCCTGTGCTGCACTGTTTACTTTCTCTTTAGTTGTTGTCTTTAGACTGTTAGAATGCAGCGCCCTCCGTTGGTCTGATTGTGTATTGCACCTAAAGGGCTGAGTAGTGCACGCTGAAATGTTCTTCTCTTTTTAAGGTGTTACATACCTTGATCATGCAGGGACCACGCTATTTCCTGAATCTCAGATTAAAGAATTTTATGAGGACATATCTAGGAATGTTTATGGTGAGTTCCTTTACACTGATGAACAATAATATGCACAATGCATTGTTGAATTTACAACTCCGTATTACATAACATCAAAATAATAATTTGCTGTTGATCGTAACATTCTTTTCTTTCTCAGGCAATCCTCACAGTCATAATCCCAGCAGTAGGCTAACACACGACACTGTGGAAAGTATCAGATACAGGTAAGACCTTTTGCACACTCTGAATTTTTCATCAGTCATAACAAAAAAGACTATATTACCATTTAAATGTATTAATATAATACGATAATGTTTGTTTTATTTTTTCCTTCAAAAAAAAACATTAGAGCTTAACTCAAAAAGAGAGAAAGAGAAAAGTGTGTGTGTGTGTGTGTGTGTGTGTGTGACAGTGTGTATGTATGTATATATGTATGTGTATATATATATAATATATATAATATATGAAATAATGTGCATATACAAAAAATACTATAGAATTAGAATAAAATAAAAATGATAATTAAAGATAAATATAAATATTTAAAGACAAAAATCAAAAACTAATACAACTGACAAAAGCAAAAACTTTAAAATAAAAATGTAAAAAATATAAAATAAATAAATATAATTCAAAATATTAATAAATAGCATAATAGCATATAAATAATACTAAAATAACACTGCAAGAAGTTAACAAAATATAAACAGGGTGAACAAAAAGAGCAAAGATTACAGAGGAAACCTAATACAAAAATAGGATTGGAAACGCATACAGGGGAAATTGGCCTGAATTGAGACAGATTGAGCGTTAGTAATATTTAGAAGTATTATAGCAGCTAATACTTTTATTAAGATCTTGATAACATTTTATATATGTGTATATGTATATATATATGAAGAGTTCAGATGCAAAAACCTCTAAATGCCATCTGAAATTTTCTTCTAGAATGATCATTTTTATGAAGCTCGTATATTTAAGTTCAGTAATTTCACTTAAATGGCAATGAAAATTACCTATTAATTGCCATTTAAATGAAATTATTGAACTTAAATATACGAGCTTGATAAAAATGATCATTCTAGAAGAAAATTTCAGATGGCATTTAGAGGTTTTTGCATCTGAACTCTTCATATATAGTATGTGTATATGTGATAGCTCTTTTGTTTTGAATGCCTGCAGGATACTGGAACATTTCAATACATGTCCTGAAGAGTACTCGGTGATTTTCACTTCAGGATGTACTGCGGCACTGAAATTAGTGGCGGACACTTTCCCCTGGAAGGCCGTGTCAAAAGAAGAGCCTGGAAGCGAGTTCTGCTTCCTCACTGACAACCACACCTCTGTGGTGGGCATCCGCGGTGTGACCGCACTCCAGGGAGTTGGCACAATTCCTGTTCTACCTCACCAAGTGGAAGCAAGAGCGAAAAAACCCCAGACTCAGACAAATGGAGAGGAGGAGTGTTCTACACCTCATCTTTTCTGTTATCCTGCCCAGAGTAACTTCTCAGGCAGAAAATATCCCCTCAGCTACGTGAAAGGAATTCAGTCTCAACAGCTCTATCCAGCATGTGAGCACCGTGGTCGATGGTTTGTTCTCCTCGACGCTGCCTGTTTTGTAGGCTGCTCTCCACTGGATCTAAGCCAGTATCCCGCTGATTTTGTGCCAATATCATTCTACAAAATGTTTGGCTTCCCGACTGGACTCGGAGCCTTGCTGGTGAGGAATGAGGCTGCTAAGGTCTTGAGAAAAAGTTACTTTGGAGGAGGGACAGCAGCAGCGTATCTTGTAGAAGAGAACTATTTTGTACCAAAGCCAAATGCAGTCAGCAGGTGAGATATTTGAGCTCTAATTGTTGGCAAGCAGCATAGTTGATGATACTGTAGCTGACAATATAATGTGTAATAATTTTTTTAATGCCTTTATTAGGTTTGAGGATGGCACAATCTCCTTCCTTGACATTATTTCTCTCCATCATGGTTTTGAAACGCTTCGGAAACTTACAGGTTCATAAGTTTATGGTTTACGTGTTTAGGATTCTCATTCTGATGACCTACATTAAAAGTGGATGTTTTTGGTTTTCAGGGAGTATGATGAACATTCAGCTTCACACATTTGGTTTGGCTCGCTACACCTATATTATCCTCTCGTGCCTGTGTCATAGCAATGGAAAACCTGTGGCACAGATCCACTGTGATAGCGACTTTCGGAACATTGCTGAACAGGGTGCAGTTCTCAACTTTAGTCTACTGGACTGTCACGGACAAACAGTAGGGTATTCTCAGGTCAGTCAGGAATTGCCTAATGTTTTTTGGGTTGTGTTACGAGATTAACCTGTAAAAAATGTATTTTTTACTGTATAAACAAATACTGTAAACGGTTTCTAATTAAATCTGACTACAAATTGTGCAGATAATGAAAAAAATCTAAACCATAAGAATTAGAAAAGATTGACTTTGTCTTTGCTTATTGCTTTTTGTATGTTTGCTTGGTTTTTGTTTTTTTGCCAGGTGGACAAAATGGCCAGTCTCTTCAACATTCATATTCGTACAGGCTGTTTCTGCAACACAGGAGCCTGCCAACATTATCTGGCTATCAGCAACCAAAATGTGAAGAGTAATTTGCAAGTAAGTGGACATCTGCCAATACAAACTTTGATGTTTGCTTGGCAATTAGATCTTACAGACAGACAGACAGACAGATGGATGGATGGATGGATGGACGGATGAAGATAGATAGATAGATAGATAGATAGATAGATAGATAGATAGATAGATAGATAGATAGATAGATAGATAGATAGATAGAACCTAACAGAGAGATGGACAGATAGATAGATAGATAGATAGATAGATAGATAGATAGATAGATAGATAGATAGATAGATAGATAGATGGAACCCAACAGATAGATAGACCGATGGATGGATGGATGGATGGACAGAAGGATAGATGGATGGATGGATGGACATAGATAGATAGATAGATAGATAGATAGATAGATAGATAGATAGATAGATAGATAGATGGATTGAAGAGGACAGACAGACAGATAGATGGATAGACTGATAGATAGATAGACTGATAGATAGATAGATAGATAGATAGATAGATAGATAGATAGATAGATAGATAGACGGATTGAAGAGGACAGACAGACAGATAGATGGATAGACATAGATAGATAGATAGATAGATAGATAGATAGATAGATAGACAGATAGACAGACAGATAGATAGATAGATAGATGGATTGAAGAGGACAGACAGACAGATAGATGGATAGACTGATAGATAGATAGACTGATAGATAGATAGATAGATAGATAGATAGATAGATAGATAGATAGATAGATAGACGGATTGAAAAGGACAGACAGACAGATAGATGGATAGACATAGATAGATAGATAGATAGATAGATAGATAGATAGACAGATAGACAGACAGATAGATAGATAGATAGATAGATAGATAGATAGATAGATAGATAGACAGATAGATAGATAGATAGATAGATAGATAGATAGATAGATAGATAGATAGATAGATAGATAGATAGATAGATTGAAGAGGAGAAGACAGTCATAGATATATGGATAGACTGAGAGATAGATAGATAGATAGATAGATAGATAGATAGATAGATAGATAGATAGATAGATAGATAGATAGATAGATAGATGGATAGATTGAAGAGGACAGACATAGATAGATAGATAGATAGATAGATAGATAGATAGATAGATAGATAGATAGATAGATAGATAGATAGATAGACAGAGAGATGGATAGATATACAGATAGATAGATGGATGGATGGATGATGATAATAAGATGTTTGAGGTAATTGTTAATGATTGATTCTTTTCAAGGCCGGTCATGTCTGTGGCGACAACATTGATCTGGTTGACGGACGTCCCACAGGATCCATCCGTGTGTCTTTTGGATATATGTCCAGTTTTGAGGACTGTCAGAACTTTCTTCGGTTTGTTGTGAATTGTTTTGTGAACAAACCACTAATCCTGGACCAAAAGAGAATAACCAGGTTAAAGTCAGCCGCACCGATGGAGTCATCAGCATCTGATCACCTGTCATCAATAACTAATGGTCAACAAGGGCATGAGATTGAGCAAGTTATCACCCCTTCAACACCATCTGAAGGCACTGTGTCAAAAGAAGGAAAGAACAATGGCATTAGCCATACTCTAACCAACCTCTTCATCTACCCTGTCAAATCATGTGCATCATTTGAGGTACAGAAAGATGTTTTTTTTTTTTTAATCTTTCTATGTTGACAATGAAAAGCATGTTAATGTAATGAAATCAGTTTTCATGGCAAGTACTCAGTTGTTGTGATTGACCTAACAGGTGACAGAGTGGCCTCTGGGACCACAGGGTTTGTTGTATGACCGTTTGTGGATGGTTGTGAATGAGAATGGGGTTTGTCTGAGCCAGAAACGGGAGCCAAAACTGTGTCTCATCCGACCTATCATCTGTCTGGCTTCCAACACACTGCAGCTGCAGGTCTCAGGTCAGACACTTGCATTTCCCCAGTAGTGTAATACAAAGAACATCACTACAGCTTTTTAAAAAACAATAACTGCCAGCATCTCATGTGATAATGGGAATAAATGACACCTTTTAATTTTGTAGACAGTGCCTTTTCAAGTACCATAAAAGTGCCGTGGTACAATGATAATACAGATGGTACCATGTTATTTCTTTGTATGTCTCAAAAGACACTATAAAACAAACAATGAAAACCATATTTGTATTTTTATTTTATTATGTAAATGTAAATTTCATTTTATTCTGTAATGTCATGTCTGTCATTTTAAGGTCAAAGTTTAAATTATGGTCACACTTTAAATTAGATGTCTTTAACTACAATGTACTTGCATAAAAAAAATTGTTTTCATGTTGTATTGCAAAAATTCTGCTATTTAGGTGGAATACGCAAATGTTATGGACAGGTTTGGTGGTATGGATAGGTTTAAGGGTGGGTTAAGGGAAGAGTCAACAGTGTAATTATAGATGTAATTACAGAAATTACTTACAGCTCTGATTACATGCAGGTATTTCTTAAATATAAGTACAGTATGTACACAATATGTGCATTGTATCAAATTATTAGTTTAAATGTTACTACATACCCAAATCATTAATAATATATTCTTTAGTAATGTATTTTAATGTGTTCAATGATAAGCTAAAATAATGCATTCTCTCTTGTCTCAGGCATGGAAGCGGTCGCTGTACCCTTGGAGACCAGAATTGAGAATTCAGAGCTAAGAACGTCCCAAAGCAAAGTTTGCGGCGACAGGTATGAAGATAAAACACAAGCCCACCAAAAAATGTCATTGAGCCCTATTATTTTATATCATTACAATATGCATTTAGGCATTTGTTGAGCTTAAAATGTATAAACTGTTTCATATTTTTATTGCTTGTAGCTTAATACTGCATCTTATTATGAATCTTGTTGTAGCTTAATATGAATCTGTCTTTGGTGTAGGGTTCAGACAGTGGATTGTGGGGAGGAAGTTTCAGCCTGGCTTACTGAGTTTCTGGGAAAACCTTGTCGTCTTATAAGGCAGAGACCGGAATTCCTGCGTGATATGAAATTTGGACGAGGGAAATGTAAAATACAACATTTGCATTTGGATTTGTTTTTTATTTAATGCTACAAAATCCTGAAATCCTTAATATTGTAGTTTAAATTTAATCCCTCAAAGGGATATTATCTTTATTAATATTTATGCCGCCTACACACGATTTTAGGCCTGATTTTCACTCACATGCAGTTTGTGTATGATCAAAGACACGATCTGAGAGAAGCGCAGATGTCGAGTCCTGCAGTGTGAAATTTTAATGTACATTAAAATACATTTAACCCTTAATATAAATAAATAAATGCTCTAGAAATATACAACAAATAAAACACAAAAAGCCATTGCACAGAGGTCATTGGTGCCCAGAGTCTATTTTTGCATGAGCCCCATTAGACACGTCTTACCCATGGGGTGGGTGTGAGTCAGTATTGCACATAGTCCGTTATTGCATTAAGTGTATATGTGTCTGTGTACATGTGTATAGGTAAACTAAGTGTTAGTGGTATTGATGAAGGTTAAACTGACAGTTTGTCTGCGCTAGAAAGCCTGTTCTAGAGTAATGTAATGTGTGAACCCGCAATGTGCACACAACAGCACAGTCGTGTAGTGTGAGAAGAACAGAGATCTGATGACTTCTGTGTAGTAAAAATTGTGTAGCGTGTTCCCGGCATTAGATTCAGTATATTATGAAAAGACAGCGTTGAAGTAAACGTCATTCAATTTTAGATCTATTACTTGCGCTTGCATTTAGAATTCAGCATTTTTAAATCATGGAAGTCAGAAAGCAATTTATAGTTATTTCTTTTACATTTCTTCCCATTAGAAAGAAAGTTAGTTTCTTGCAAATCAGTTCGATTAAATTGAAGAAAAATCAGAAAAGCAAGTCTCAATTTTCTCTGAGATAAGAACCTAGAAATTATGTTTCAGAAGAGACCTCAACAATGTCTCAAACTCTGCTCAGATTTTCCAAGCTATTGTAACTAAGTCTATGAAAAATATTATTATATATCTCTGTACTCTCTGTCAACAATTGTGTCACCTTTTTCCTGATGTCTCCCTATCCAGCCTGTTGTCCCACGGCTCTCTCTCTGGTGAATGAGGCACAGTTTCTGCTTATTAACAAAGCCAGTGTGTCTTTTCTACAAGAGCACATTGCCAACAGGTATAGTAATGTCCAATTCACTTACAACAGCTACAAATGACCAGACAATTTGAGGCTACCCAAATGTTATTGTCTATTAAATGGCCAATAGCTGACTTTTAAATTGCCAGTCTGTCAGCCAGTAGTGCTCTGCATATATGAAGTAAATTTCTTAATTATTTCAGGATGTTCTTGTTGTCTTTGGCATGTTAAAGGCACGATAGTGAGAATGAAGGAACATGGAGCGACATGGAGCAGCTCATTCAGCGTTTCAGGGCGAATCTGGTCATCTCAGGACAGGAGCCGTTTGCAGAGGACGACTGGTCTAGCTTGACAGTAGGAGGCACCCAGTTTCAGGTTGGTAAAAATATGTAATGGACACATAATTGGCAAGAAATCAAACAGATGTTCAGGTCTCTTCTTTATGCTTTGTTTAAGGTGATGGGGAGATGTGGCCGTTGTCAGATGATTGGAGTTGATCAAAAATCAGCCACTAGGACCCAGGAACCCCTTAGGTCGCTTTCTGAATGCAGAAGTGGAAAAGTCTGTAAAAACAAAACTTCTTATTCTTATTTTCTGCCTTTTATTGCTTTTACAAGAAATCACATGTCTAATATATGAAAATCACATTACTTCTCTTTTCTCCTCTGCTCTTGTTCTAAGGTGACTTTTGGTGTTTACTTGGCTCACCAATCAGCAAGGAACTCCACTGCGATCTCCATCTTATCCATAGGGGACCATGTTATTCCACGGATATCAGAATCTACTGAGAAACTTTAACAGTTTTTTGTCATTTTAGTTAGATTTTTAAACTGTGATAAGAGCTGCATTTTAATGAAATTTAAATGCATTTTATGTGGTGCATTTGTATTTGTATTGATATAACTATATACTATAACAGACTAATCAGTCATATACTCTAGGAGTGAATGACACATAGTCAAAAACAAACAAACTGGACTCATGTTGAGTTCTAAGCCTCTAATTACTGGGTTTATTTACTTCTGTTGCTAAATGGTACAATAATGTACAGTAAGTCAGGGACTCCATATTCTGTGATCAGTTCAGGTGCCCATCCTTGTATTGTACTTAAATCATGAGACATTAAAAGAGTTTTGTTTTTTATCTTAAGATGGTTGCAAAATAAGTTGTTATTGTTATTAGTAACCTGTACAGATCAGTGACAAGAAATGACAATAAATTAATCTAAAATTAGTTCAAATTAATCTAATAATATTTAAAAAAATCATAATATTTCAAGAATTTGTCACTTTTCTTGTTTTTAATTAACCCAAGAGATTTAAGAAATGCGTCAATTTCAATTAAGAAATGTGAAAAAGTAGGTTAAGTAGCGATCATTTTTGCTTATGAATAAAAAACATTCTAAGCAAAATAATAAAAAAACTAGCAATGTATTTCATTGGAGTATTAGCTGTACCTTTATAGTAACAGATTATATATTTTAACTGAAAGGATTTGGAAGAATCAAGGAAAAGAAGAGCTTTTTCCTAAGTAGCCTACTGTAAACACACGCACCCATGGACGTCACACGCACGCACAGGTAGGCGTGGCTGACTTTAGGGCGTGATCCTGCGTTGGCAGACTTCCATATTTAGACCCACTCCGTCTTGTGTGACATCTTAACACCGTCTTTGTCACATATTAATATTTAAAAAATACAGCAAAGAAAAACACACACAACCTACATGAACCCTAATAGGCTATACTATGAACGCAGTTCTTAAAGTGATAACAACGCATTTTATGCAACTAACGTTACTCTTTTAAACTGTATTCTGCAATAGGTTATGCATGCCATATTTGACAGGCTTATGGAAAGATTACAATAGTCATTCCTTTATTAACAAACAACGTGAGTCATGGTGAACGAAAGAGTCATATGTTTTGTGTTTAGTTAAAGATTGTTTGGTGTGATACAGTCATGGAAAGTATGAGTCCCACCCACCTCATTAAATATTACGCTGCGTGTCTCACGCTCGAGCACAGAGGTACTCTGTACGTTACCTAGGAAGTGACGGCCTTCTGTTAAACTGTAAGTAACATATACTCTTTTACACCATAATGCGGTCTGTTTAACGTTTATACTATTCAAATAGTTATAACGACATTGAATGAGCTGTTATGTAAACGTTTATGCGGTTTCTGTTCTGTAATTCCTGCATACCACTGCGTTATTTTAAGCGTCTTGTAAGCCTTCTTCCAGCTAACATTTTCAGAGATCCGCCCATAATGTTGATATTGATAATCTTATGTCTTTTATCTTCGCTTCGCATATTTGAGGTTCCAGTTAATTCAATATTCTCCAGGAAAATCCAGTAAATTCTGTAGTGTAATGTTTTATGGAGCGAAAACATGTTTTAATGTGACAGAACATTTTGTCTTAAATACAGTTGCGATAACGTAGACAAGACTCGAACTGTCACTGTTTTGTGGGATAGATCAAAATGTAAGTTTGGATATCTGGGTAATCACATATTTTGTTGTTGACTGAGCAAATAGTGCCACTTGTAATTTAGGCCTCAATGGAAATATGTCTCGTCTTAAATAATTAGGGCACATAATAGTGTTCAGATGTTGTTACTGTGTTGGGCTCTCGCAGGAATTCTCTATAAATATGTTGTAATAAAAGAGAGTTTTTTTTTTTTTTAACACTTCTAATTTTCAAGATATTTTATTACCACTTTGTTGGTGTATTGTGAAGTTGTCTTTTATATATATATATATATATATATATATATATATATATATATATATAAGAGAGAGAGAGAGAGATATTAAAATCTATCAATTAACTAATAATATATTTTTCTTAGTTTTAAGAACATTTCAATAATCTAAACATCCTTTTTCTACTATAAATAACCTTTTTTTGGCATGGAAATGTTCCATGGATGTTAACGGTTCTTTGTGGAAACATATGCTAATAAAGAACCTTAAGTGTTGCATTTTAAGCTTGCATTTTAAAAAGTAAATAGTACCATATTAATTTATTTACATACTTTTATGATGTTTACTTTGCAGAGTCATTAAATTAATCAGATGTACAGAGTCATTTACCTGTATTTTTTGGTTTAATTTCATGTAATATATTTTTAACACATATTTTCATTATTTCACAAAAATAATTGGTGGAATCTTGCCCTGTTGAAGACCCCTGCTGTAGAGAAAGTAAAACTCTTACAGTCAAAAAGAGTTGGTATTGTGATAGATAGCGGCGTTTTGACATTCTAAAGCATAGCATTAACATTCTTAAAAATTAGGCCAAACAAAAACACTTTTTTTCCCTGCCCTAAACAATGTGTGATTGTAAAGGCCAGACTGAAACAAACATGGTGCCCCTCATTTATGAAACGAACGTGCGGTCGTTTCCACGCAAAACTTGCCATTTATCAGTATACGTGATTGCTGGCTACAATCAAATCTTACGTCAGGTTTCAAGTTTTTGAGTTAGGGTGCACTTGCATTCAGCATAATAAATTTGTCTTGGAATTGTTGGAATCAGCAGCCACATTTATTAACAACAATGGGATTGTTGGCATACGAATGTTTCATAAGATGACATAATGTGTCATAAGATGATTTCTGCACTCGTTTCTATGTTAGATTGACAAATGAGGCCCATTGTGATCCATAAGTTTGAAAATCTTAACCGTGTGGATTGCATCATATGTTGAGGTGTGGTGCTTTTTATAGCAGGGTTCATCTCTTAAAGTCTGTTTGCCCCTTCCTTCTACACAACTTCTAATGTGTTTTATGGCAGATGTTGAGGCGCTATGACAAACCACACACTGAGTAAAGGTGATAAGACTGTATGAAAAGTGCATAACTTTCAAATACATCAGTATTAGTTTCCATGACCACAAATAGAGCATGAACATAGGCTAAATATTATACTGGCCTATTTGTAAGTTTACAAAGTATGGACATCTCTAAGTCGAAGGCAATGTGCCAAGGGTCAATGAGCAAGATTATAAAAGCCCATTTTTCATTATCTTATCCACTCCTATCATGTTATCCATATAATTTGCACCCCATGCACTGTAAGTGTACTGTATTTTCTCTGCTGCAGACAGCATTGCCTTTCTTCACTGCCTCAATAGTTAGTTACTTAGCATAGGCAAAAGAGCATGATACTGCTTCCTATAGACCTTAGTCAGGGTAGTGCCATATTTATTTTTTGACAGGAATGAAAATGAGGCTGTGAAGGATAGAAGTACACTGTTTTCAATAGATCCTACTGTTGTTTAACCGACATTGTCCAGCCGACGAAAAATCTTTCAGAAGAAAAATTTCAGTGGACAAAAACTAGCTTTGAAAGTTGTGGGTTATGAAAATTACATAATCTAGGATCTTTCTACAGTTTGTGCCATTGTAAAGACTGTAAGTCTATCCCTTACAGCCTTGTTTACATCAGTGTTAAATTCAATATGGTGTCTGACCAGATTTAGGTCTATAGAATTCAACAGTTGGGTTCCGGGAGTAAAAACTTTCTTGAAACTTTTCTCAAAATTGATTTTGTACGTTAACTTAGAAAGCTACAAGGTTTTTAATCAATGGTATTTGCCTCTGCTGAAGATGTCAGCCCGCGTTATTTCAGCTATTTTTAAAATAATCCTGTTTAACAGTGGTATTTCTGGTGAAAAGCACATTACCCATGATGCTGCTCAGATCAAATTACACCAACCACAGTTGAAAAAAGCAACACACACTAAAAGATCTTATTAGCCCTGTTCACATCTCTCTACTTGTTGTACACAAAAACCGTACATACTATTCAATCAGGAGATTGACCTCATTATTTTTGGGGTGGGCTGTCACTGCAATGTAGCCTATTATTTTAGATAGGCAAAAATTTTATGTTTTTAATGTTGCGTTTAAAAACACTGACTTGTGGCTTCTACAGAAGCATGTACTGTACCGTAATTTAACAACCTCAGAGCTCTTGATACGTTAGTGTTGAAAGGTTAATACGTTATCACTTAAAATCAATTTCCCTTTGGAAAATATGAATGGGAGTTTTACTTCCTGAACATGACTGTAGTTTTCTATAGCAGCACGGCAGAGCTTCAGCTGTAGTTTATGTAATGTGTTTCCATGGTTTGGACCACAGGGGAACTTCTCGTTGAGACGCACTGACTGCTGTTAATGTTTGGTATATAAAATAAATATTGAGGGCTTGAATTTGAGAGCATAGCCACTATTTTCCACTTAGGGTTTATGTTTTGGTGCATTTCAAAGGAAATGTTGAGAAGTCTGAGCAGTCATGTCATAAAAAGAAAAAAAAGAAGAAGAGTGAAGTAGACTGCGATTTTAATATTTTAGTTTTTATTTTACAAATAAATAAGTTTATGTATAAAAAAAGTTTTTTTGTTGACACGTGTTGCAATTTTCATGCTAGTTGTTGGCACACTAAAGGGAAATGTTGCTCTGCTTTGCAGACCATCATCTCAAGCTTAACATCTCAGGTCAGGTGTTAAACACAGCAGAAGGTGTCAGTTTTTGATTATTGTCATCAAACCGACCTAAAAGGAAATGAGTGATGTTTTTCTATGATAGAACATGCTTGCAAAACTATTTAATGAGCCAATGACCTAGGCTACTTTATTAAAACTGAATCAACGCCAGCAATATCAGTAATCTGGCCATTTACACAATTCTGGGGTGATTTTGATTTAAATTGGACAATATGATTTATCAAAAGCTTTTTATGCATTAGTAACCATATAAAGCAGATCATGATTTACAGCTACAGATGTACAGCAGTCTGTGCTCTCTGAGGGCTCGTTGACAAGCAGCACAAGAGCAGATGCAGAGTAATGTTTGGAAAGCTTATGTATCCCCTTAAATGGAGCTCTGCAGTGATGATGTATTTTTGTAGGCCAATCTGAACTTTGACATCACTATTTTCCCCGATAAAAAAGCCTACCTAAAGGATTTTCCCATTGTTGCAGAAAATGAGCTCTATGACCAACAATAGTTTATGATTCTTACAAGTTTTGTGTATCAAGATAACCTTAACAGCATTTTATGAATGTTGAAACCTAAATACAACAAACTACGGCACGGTTGCACAACTTCAACACTAAGCTTCAACACTTCCACCACTAAGCTTCTGACAACTTTTTCAGTCTTGATTTAAAATCTACAAGTTTGAAAGTCTGAGTTAAAATAGTTTGCGAGAGCATGAGTATAAACTCAACAAGTTGTAAAAACAAATTAGCAAATATATTAGTTTTCAGCGTGATGTTTAAAGGGATTGTTCATCCAAAAGTTCACCCATCAGTTACTCGCCCTCATGTCGTTCCAAACCCGTAAGATTTTCCTTCATATTCAGAACTCAAATGAAGTCTGAGAGCTTTCTGTCTATCTGTTGACAGCTACGTAAAGTTAATAAAGAGATTGTAAAACTAATCCATATGAATTGAGCGGTTTGGTCCAAATTTTCTGAAGAGATTTGATTGCTTTATATGATGAACAGATTGAATTTTGGCTTTTATTCACATTTAAAAATTAAAGCGTCAAAATGGTAGTTGCGTAGCTGTCAATGGAGGGACAGAAAGCTCTCAGATTTGATCAAAAAGATCTTCATTTGTGTTCCGAAGATGAACTAAAGTCTTATGGGTTTGGAACGACATGAGGGTGAGTAAATAATGACAGAATTTTCATTCTTGGGTGAACTATACCTTTAAACATCACACTGAAAATGTCCCTGACAGCATCTGTAGTCCCCTTTAGCCGCATATTAGCAACCACCTTTTTCAAGAAGCATAAAAGCTTAAATCAAGAATGAGGTATTACTGATGTATTTTATGCCATCGAATGAAACATGCTTGTGCTAACTGCTTATTTCAGGCATTTACCTTCCCATTGACTTTGCTCTGATGCATTTTTTAAGCAATTTATGCAATCTTTTTTTTAATTATTATTATTATGATCTCCAATCCAAGCTTATGAAGATTTAATTTTCACGCAATTTTGGTAAAAGAAACTATTTTTTCAATTTCCCGCAGGACAATGAGTTATCCAGGCTATCCTCCCCAGACGGGCTATCCTCCTCAGGGCGGTGGATACCCACCTCAACCAGGGGCGTATCCTCCTGCTGCAGGGGG
This sequence comes from Rutilus rutilus, assembly GCF_951802725.1. Taxonomy (NCBI): domain Eukaryota; kingdom Metazoa; phylum Chordata; class Actinopteri; order Cypriniformes; family Leuciscidae; genus Rutilus; species Rutilus rutilus. Next base: position 7,050,562 of record NC_140225.1, read on the forward strand.
CTACCCCCCTCAACCTGGGATGTACCCCCCACAGGCAGGTGGATACCCTCCCCAACCTGGTGCTTACCCGTCACAGCCAGGTGCCTATCCCGGCCAGCCAGGTGCTTATCCCGGCCAGCCAGGGCAGTTTGCTCCTCCACCCTCAGGTGAGCCAAAGTAAAACCAGGAAACTGCACTTATCTGAATGTTATCTGAATAGATGATTTACATATGTGCAGTGTGGACAATGCATTTCCTTGCATCATACTCAATGTGGTTTGTGTTTGAAATGTTGAATTATGAAGTTTTTATGGACACTTTAGTCATAAAGTCAGTGGACAAACCAACTTTGTTTAGTGGTGCTTTCATTGAACAGTGATGTTGACATTGTAATGTGGAATTTTTAGGTGGAGCTAAAAATAAATAAATATAGTTTGTCAAAAATGCTAGCTGGCTTCTAGCATTATCTTGTACTGATGTGCATTCTATTAGAGGCTCTTCTTTTGAGAGACCCAGAGATCTGTGGGTGGTTTTTGTGCCAGAGGCCACATGGATTATATTATTGAATGAACACATTAGAATGTTTCACAACATGTTCTTTTGGGAGGAAACCCTTGACTTGTTGGCTCGTGTCTCACACATTTTCCAGAATATGGTTGGTTTAGCTATTTTTCCATACCAAAATATGCTTTGTTTGGTGTGTATACATGCTAGCAATTTTGACCTTCCTATGTTTTGTTTACCAGTAGTATTTTATTCATCTGAATATTCTGAACTCTAAGGCTCACAAATCTGATTTTATTTTTAGATCTGATCTTTAGCACTGTCAGATGAAATCTGATCTGTTCAGACAGGGTAGCCAATATCCGGTGTATCTCCATCAGTTGCAGTAGTGGTTCTAAGCATCAACAGGATGCCATGACACTTTCTCATACAGAAACTGAAAGTGGCTGTCAGTGTGTACATTTTGCCTCTGCTCTATCATGGTCTCACTGTGGTGCTTAACTCCTAGACACATGAGAGAACATAAACTCTAGAGGTATTGCGCACATTCATGTAGTGCATTGCAAACAGATGATTTGTTCATTATTTACTACTTTATGAATGTCACATTGTTTACTATACGATGAAAGATGAAAGCGCCGGCAAACATGAATGTATTCATATTTGATGAAAGTCACATGCATTACATATCAAATTAAAAGTGAAACAGATTGCTAGTTTTTGCTATTTTGTTTTATCTGGTATTATATCTGGCTGGTCATACTGAAAAAAACTTTGTAAAAATGACTGCAGTTTTGTTCCCAGAATTAGATTCTGTGGTTATGTTTATATATATATATATAAAACCACAAGTATTTACTGTTACTTTTGATCAATTCAATGCAGCCTTGCTGAATTAATATATATATTAATTCAGCAAGGCTGCATTGAATTGATCAAAAGTAACAGTAAATTTTGTAATGTTACAAAAGATTTCTATTTCAAATAAATGCTGTTCTTTTGAACTGTTCTGTTCTGTAAAGCAGCATAACTGTTTTCAACATGGATAATGATAAAAAATGCTTCTTGAGCACCAATCAGCAAATATCAGAATGATTTCTGAAGGATCATGTGACATTGACTGTAGACTGGAGTAATGATGCTGAAAATTCAGCTTTGATCACAGGAATAAATCACATTTCAAAATATATTCAAATAGAAAATATTCATTTAAATTGGAATTATATTTGACAATATTACAGGTTTTACTCTATTTTTGATCAAATAAATGCACCCTTGGTGAGCATAAGAGACTTCTTAAAAAAGTCTTACTGACCCCAAACTTTTGAATTGTAGTGTATTTATTTATTTCTGCCTTCACTCGATCATTTTAAATGGTGTTGTGGTTTGGCAAATGAATTTGAAAAGTAATCCGTATGGTAATTTACTCAATTAATCATAAAAAGTCCATTATTCCATGTCAACTAACCAAATATACAAGTTATAAGAGTTCAATTTTATATTTAAAAGTAGCCTAGATGTAGAAACCCCTAGTAGAAATAGCTTAATTATGTGTCAGCACAGTGTTACCTTCTTATTACCATAACAAAACCTGCTGCTCTGGATTCATCAGTGTTTCTGTTTTGTCATATCACATCAAAACAGGTTCAGAACTGAAAAAGTTTTTTTTTAAATATAGTTACAAGATGGGGTGATGCGGGGCCCTCAGGGTATTGCGCACAGAATAATGATCAAAAGTTGATGTCTAGATTATTATTAGTCTGACATGTGATACACAAAGTATCCAGATTTCCCCTATACACACTGTATTTTGAAGCCAGCATGAAGTGATGTTCACAGCCCATTTTATTTCTGTAATCTGACATGTGAGACAGGATAGTCAATAAGCGAGATGCACGATATGAATTTTTGGGATTGTGAAAAATAGGCTGGAATGTTTAAGAGACATTATATTGCAGAATGGAGTCAGGTGATTGGAGGTGCTTTGAAAAGTAAGAAAGATCTGAGACATCAGTCGGAAAGAAAAGTAATTTCAAAGGCAGACCAAGTTTTTAGATTTTTCTATTTGGAATAACATGCACCGGTCCAGAGAACCATGCACAATAAGATTAGGAACATGTTTTAATTATTTGTAAATGTGGTCAGTTTTGATGTCATGTTAACTGTGAAGTGCATTGATATTGTTCAGTCATAATTTGTGTGGGGTTTTAGGTTTTTGTTTATGTTCTTGCTTTTTTTAAATGCATGCATTTGCAGGAGGTTGGGGTGCTCCTATTGGCCTGGATAATTTGCCGAATCCCGGATTCAATGCATCAAATATCCAAGGAATGGTAAGTTCATCAATGAAACGATGATGTAATGCATACTCAGAAATGACATTGGTCTCCATTCTCAACAGATGCAGGTAATTTGATTCCAGTCAGCATGAAATCCACAGCCTTGGCTGAAATTGCATCAAATCCTTTCTTAATCAGCTTTTTACAAAACTGTGCTCTTGTGACCATGACATTGATCTTTTATAATTTATCTGTCATCCAAATGTGCTTTGACCAACAAATTTGACCCTATTCAATTTACTGATGCACAAGCTTCTTTACAGTTTTCTCCGTAATCAAATTTACTCAACAGAGGAAATGTGAACAAGTGTGGATCCATTTAACTATTGCAGCGAGGGAGGGCAATAATTCACCCAAAACTGTGATGTACTCAAAAGCATAGACATTGTCTAATTACTTAAGAAACCAAGACAAAACCTCAAAGCATTAATTATTAAGTAATATCATTAAGAATGGAAATTGTTTGAGTTTCTTTCTCTGGCGGGGAGGGTTACTTAAATGTGTTTGAAGTTAACCCTTGTGAAAAGGAAGTACACTATGCATACTTTTAAAAAAGAGTACTTATTGCAGAAATAATAAAGTCCGCGTGAACCGGAAGTTCCAGTGCTGTGACGTATTTCCCAGTGAAAAGGAATATTGAACAGAGGGCAGGGTTTTACTCTAGTGCTCCTCCTCTCCATCTCTCGCTCATTACAGACTAACGATTTGAGGGGAGTGGTTAAGCGTTTCTCAACCCAAGCCGTCAAGCATACGTCATCAGGGAAGGTCTTCCAATGCAGAGAGGAGGGGCATTTTCAGATTTTGATTAAAGATTACGAAGCCAAAACATTTTTTTCCGTGTTTTAACTTGCACGGATTAATTGTTCACCACAAGACTAGTAATATGCGCTAACAAAGTAAATAGGGTCCATTTTGATTTCAGTTGGACTTTAAAAAGAATATACTTAAGTGCAAACTGAATATAATGTTTTGGGACACTTTGGAATTGGAATTATATTTTATATAATGGAATTATATTTGACAATATTACAGTTTTTACTGTATTTTTGATCAAATAAATGCACCCTTGGTGAGCATAAGAGGCTTCTTAAAGTCTTACTGACCCCAAACTTTAGAATTTTAGCGTATTTATTTATTTATTGCACTGCTGAATAATATACTGACAAGCCTTTATGGTAAACTAAAATATACTTTAATATAATTTCTATTGAAAATTGTATGTATTTAACTATATTTGTATAATTGCACATTTGCAACATCGGACAACACACGACAGTAAATGGATAATCAAGTACTTTACATGTATGTTAGTCAACACCACAGAAAAAGTGTACATTTTTGAAGTGACAAGATTAATAAAACAATGATTTAATATGTACTTTAAAGTAAAGCTTATAATTTGACATGACTACAAAGTCCACTATTTAAATGTGCACTTGTGTTTAGAAAGTGTCCTTTTTAAGTACATTTTAGTGACCTTTTATTTAATACTATTATTTTATCTGCAAGTAGAGTTTAAAAAAAAATATATATATATATATATACTTTTAATATTTGAAGTACACTACAAGTACATATTTAAACCAATTAAGCACACTTCTTTTTTACAAGGGTAAGTTCGTGTCACAAAAAGGAATTTCCTGTGTCATAATTTAAAATGTATGCTGCCCTTGGGTGTAGTTCAACCTCTGGGACGTAAAAATGCCTAATAGATGAAGAAACACGAATATTCCTGCAATCGGCTACCTTGCTTTCTAGATTTTGGTGTTAGTTTCAGCCATTAAAACACACACACACACACACACACACACACACACACACACACACACACACACACACACACACACACACACACACACACACACACATTGGTTAACCACTTGCTAGACTAAAAGAACTGGTTTAATTACTCCTCTGCAGTACTTCCGCATTTAAGGGTTACAGCAAGGGAACATTTGTGAATGTGGAAGTTCTTCCATCATGTAAATGTTACAAAACAGTGTCTCTGTGACAACCATTTGCAATACGATGCAAGTGGCTTAAGTCAACAGAAACGTTTCAGTGCAAAGCCACCCTATGTAAACAGACCTTTCCATGAATGCACACTTGTTCAACGTCCTCCTTATCTCCCTGTCCTGGCCTTAATCATCTCTTTGTCCGTCAGTATTGTCATTTCAAGGCTGTATATGTTTAATTTCCTGAAACTTCTCCTCTACTGTCCTAACTGTCATGCTCGCTTTTTGCTTTGTGCTTTTTTCGCCCCCCTCAAATGTTTCCATCACAGGCAAATCAGTTCGCTGCCAATAGTGGATTTAGCCCAAATCCATCCATGTTCTCTCAAGTGCCTGGTGGCTATCCTGCCCCCCAACCTGGGGGCCCACCAGCCCCCTCCCCTAACCAGCCCTATGGCCTGTACCCTCAGCCAGGAGGAGGTATGCCCCAAGGTCCAGGAATGGGATACCCTGGTGGGCCAGCCCCTGGCCAGCAGATGCCGGGCTACCCAAACGCCCCAGGACCCAATCCTTCCGTGCCTAGCTATCCTAAAGCACCCTCACCAAACCCGTCCATGCCCGCGTACGGTGGAGGTTATGGAGGAGGTGCACCTGCTGTTCCAGCTATCAATGTACAGTAAATTAACTCAATTAAATAATTCATTATTTTTTTGTGTGGAATTTATTGCATTATATATTTCTGTCCCAACTTCCCTGTGGTTTTATTTGTAGCGTGGATTCAGAGGGACCATCCAAGACTTCCCTGGAGCTGATCCACTAAAAGACGCGGAAGTCCTCAGGAAGGCCATGAAGGGCTTCGGTGGGTTATTTTTCATGTTCATTTTTTCCACTTAAGGCCTTGCTATACTCTCGGCGAAGTTCTCGCTTTTCGCTTGCGGATGAAAAGAAGTTTGAAATACCTGAGAATTGGGAATCTTAGAGAACGCTGCCCACGCTTCTGAGACGAATATGTAAAAATGTGCAGCACGCTTTCCTCTCAATAACAAAATAAATACACTACAAAATGGTGAGAAAACAGTAGTTAAGACAGCATCTGATCATGGCAACATGGATATGTTTGCACAGGCTCTGCTATTCGCCCCTCCGGTCAAGTCACAGTGTTTATTTATATAGCATTTTATACAATAGATTTCTTTAAAGCAAGCAGCTATACAGTATTAAACATGAAAAAAAAAACAGTGCCAGTGTCGCTTTCAATTAGAATTACAACTTCAGTTTCTACTATAAAGCAGCTCTCCAGTACGTTCATGTTTTTGCTTGTGTCTGACTTCGACTGAACGGAAGAAATGAGGAAGATTTCCAAGTCAAAGAAGGCGGAGCTGCAGAGCAAACCTAGCTATTATGTAATAGAGTAATAAACCAAATTGACTAATGTTGACCAGCCGGAGCGTACTTTCCTGTTTCAAAAGCCTGAAACAAACGGTTAACAAACTTCATTTTGGCCTGATTTTGTTTGAAATGTTTTTCTTTGATTTCGCTTGAAGAATAATCGAGGCCTTTACTCTCTTGGGAAGCAGCGTCACTTAATTTCCCTCGGGGGTGTTCTGTTCTTTTTTTTTTTTATGTCTATCTATTATTAATCTTGTTAAGTTTGACCGCTTTGTGATACAGATGGCGGATGTTCAAATACTGAGAGCTTTATTTTAGAATGACATGGAATACAATTGGAGCTTTCCCTGAATATGACTCATCTGTTTATTGTATGCTGCTAATACACAAGCACATGTTTCAACAGGCACTGATGAACAAGCCATCATTAATTTGCTTGGAAGTCGCTCCAACAAGCAGCGTGTACCTCTATTGGTGTCATACAAGACTGCCTATGGAAAGGTAATGTAGAGCATTGGAGATTTTTCGATATTTGCTGGTCAGCAAATGGAGCGGCAGTCCCTCTAGAGCTTTGATTTATTTCACATGGTTTATTTTAAACAGCTAGTCATATTTCTTAACAGCTGTGAATCATGAGTTGCTACTTGCTATTATAGAATAAGAGGCAGGTGGTATTAGTGGGAGGGACTGTTCTCATTCTAGAGAGCATTTGATTGGACAAATATTTGTAAACGCCCCTGAGTACAAGATGAGACATCAGTATTTTTGGTCCATTTTCCCAAAGGACGAAGACTGAAAGATAATTTTGTCAACACTAGCATATATATCATCAAAGCCTCAATGCAGAAAATAACTAAATGGCTAACAAACTAACAACAAAGGCCATATTTTGTTATGGGGTCTTTAAGATAAGCAACATTGTGCATTCATGTAACCCATTGTTTACAGGACTTGGTCAAGGACCTGAAGTCTGAGCTTTCAGGGAACTTTGAGAGAGTGGTGCTGGCCATGTTGAAGACTCCAGCTCAGTTTGATGCAAGTGAGCTCAAAGAGGCAATCAAGGTTTGTGAAAGTACTTTATTAACAGAATTCAGGAAAAAAAAAAGAATTATTTCTGAAGGATCATGTGACAATTCGTGAAAATACAGCTTTGCATCACAGGAATAAATTATATTTATAGTTATTTTAAGTTGTAATAATATTTCGCAATATTACTGTTTTTACTGTTCATATAAATGCAGCCTTGGTGAGCATAAAAGTCATAATCATTTAGCCATTGAACCATAGGTTAATATGTAACACTGCTCTCTGGGCCTTAAAGGAACAGTTTACCAAACACAAAAGCAGAATTTCTAAAGAATGAACAGGCATCTACAACAGCTTACATTTAAAGTGAACTGTTCCTTTACGGTGCACGGATAAAAAAAATATTTGATTAGATGTTTTGATATGCCATTAATACAAAAGTGATCTGCTGATTGTTTCACAGGGAGCAGGGACAGATGAAGCCTGTCTGATTGAAATCTTGGCCTCTCGCTCTAATGCAGAGATCCGAGAAATCAATCAACTCTTCAAAGCTGGTACGTACTTGACTCATATCACTTAATTCCTTCCCTCTGCAATTACAGATTTGATTACTTCCCAATCAAGGATGTGGTACATGTCATACGCATTTTAATTTAAAGCTTGACAGTTAAGCGTGGTGAGTTGTGATAGATAACACTCAGTGTTCCTGTTTTAGAGAATAAGAAAACACTGGAGGATGCCATAAGTAGTGACACATCTGGACACTTCCGCAGACTCCTGGTCTCTCTTGCCCAGGTACACAGATGCTGTGCTTTTGTTTTATAAAAGTGAAAGTGACATGTAACCCATACTCAGAATTAGTCCTCTGCAATTAACCCATCCAAGTTAGTGCACGTGATTTTAATAATGAAACATCAAAGACAGATGCCAATATCAAATCAGTGTTTCTTCCTGTTATTATCTTAAAGGGTAATCGTGATGAGAGTGAGAATGTGGACATATCATTAGCCAAACAGGATGCTCAGGTAATTATTGACATGTTTAAAAAATATATATATAAATATGCATTTTTCAGTCTTTGAAGAGTGCCTACTATACTTTATTTGTGTTCTCCTGCAGACCCTGTATCAAGCAGGGGAAAATAAACTCGGCACAGATGAGTCTAAGTTCAATGCCATCCTGTGTGCTCGGAGCAAAGCTCACCTCAGAGCGGGTACGTCATGACCCTTTGACTGGAATAGTAGTGTTCTTTTATCAAGTTCCTTTTTAGGTAGGGCTGTTCACTCTGTGCCAACCACAGATTGCTTTCTTTCTAGATAATTGGTACTGCTCATCTCTACTTGAATAAGGAAAGACCACAATCTCCAAACCTGTTTGTCAAGATTACTGTACTGTAACATATTGAATTATGATGTATTATACATCGCTGCTGCTTTAGCTCAAATCCGGCTTAAGAACATTAGTTCTTCAATTTTGCTTGAAGTATATCTGGGCCTTAAAAGTGTGAAGAACTTCCAAATTCTGCCACATGGGCAGCCACAGTTTCAGTTTTAGAACAGGCCTTGCAGTCAACCAACTCTTGCCAAGGCTGTAGTTGTCATTATGAGAAATATGACTCATGACTAGACATGTTTTCCAGCGGAAACACTTGAATCAACCGACTTACTATGCCATTCCCTGTTTTTCCATATGACAGTCGATAGTTGTCTATTTTCTAGTTACATAAGATATGTAATACTGGACATACATGTATCTAATTAACATATCATTTTTTACATTTAGTTTTTGAACATTTGACATTTTTGACATTTGACATTTTTTGAACATTTGACATTTTCTTATGTTCTAAGGCTGCATTTATTTGATCTAAAGTACAGTCAAAAACAGGAATATTGTAAAATATTCTTAAAAAGTCATTTATTTCTGTGATGTCAAAGCTGAATTTTTCACATGAGTGTCACATGAGCCTCAAGAAATCATTCTAATATGATTTGGTGCTTATTATCAATGTTTCTTTTTTCAGTATTAGACCGTTAGAAATCATTTGTACCATTATAAATGTCGTTATTCAGTAAATATACTTTTGTCTGAATAAAAGTACTAATTATTTTCAAAACAAAACAAAAACATACTGATCCCAAATTTTTTGAACAGCAGTGTATATTGCACGATATTTATTAAATGGTAAGCTTAGTATTCCATTCATCCAGAGGGCACAGTTTAATGAACAATATGTTGGTGTTGCTTTGTAATTATAAAAGTATTGATTGTGTTTTAAAGTTCATTACTGTACTCTCCCATGCTCATTAACGACCGTTTGTTTGTGATCTCGGTGTTTGCGGAAATATTAATTGTATTAAGGCATTATGTGTGTTTCTGTTGACAGTGTTTAATGAGTACCAGCACATGTGTGGCAGAGACATTGAGAAGAGTATCGATAGGGAGATGTCTGGAGACCTGGAGAGTGGCATGCTGGCTGTCGGTGAGCTTTCTGATCTGCCATCTATAATCGTTTGAGGAAATCCTCTCATTAAACCCTCATAATTGTATTTTTTAACTTGCTCTCCATCCTGCTGGCCCGTTTAAGAGTAAAGCTGTAATAGGGTAAATATGTGGTAATATGTTTTTAATCACACAACGTGATTCATAAACCATAAGTGTGCCATAACACATAAAGTAGCTGACATATGTGCTTGCTGTGTCATAGTGCATGACTTCCTTTCAGTCTGACATGTTCATAACGAGGTGTGTTTAGTGTGTCTTTTCAGTTTGCTGTTCTGAACAGTCAGGTTTTCTCTTTTAAATGACTTTCACTTTCAGATGAATGCCTGGTCTGTCTTCATTTTGTTTTATTTTTCCATTTAAGTTTCAAGATTCTCTTGCTTGCTGTGTTGTAACGTGTATTATTAGCTGCAGGGTGATTTGCATATGGTGAGTCTAAATCTGTGTTTCTGTATGCAGTGAAATGCATCAAGAACACACCGGCCTACTTTGCTGAGAGACTCTACAAGGCCATGAAGGTGAGACTCATTCTTCTCTGTGATTTAGCTGTATTGTCTAGTGTTAGTGTAAAAGGGAAGACTAATCATGATTAATTACAACAAAGCTATAGTTTAGAAGTCATTTAGTTTGAAGTCAAACTATGTTAACTCTTTCCTCGCCATTGACGGAATTTTCCAGCAATCAGGTAGGGGGCGCTATAACACATCTTCTGATACAAAATCTCTGGATCAAAACACAGGCAAAAAAAAAAAAGCAGAAACACAAGATAAAAGCATTGGTTAAAGATAAAAAAAAATTTTTTCCTAGATTAGAATAAATTCTTTTTGAATTGTTACTTTTTATTTTTTAAATAAACATAAATAAAAAGTATAAAATTATAATATAAAAGTGTGTGTGTGTGTGTATATATATATATATATATATATATATATATAAAATATAATATTATATTTAGTTTACATTTTTATACTTTTATATTTATAAAAAAATTATTTATGCATTTATTTGCTTATTATTTTATATTTAATTTCATTTTGTTTAATGTCAGTTTTAATATAAAAACTCAATTGAATAGCCCATTCTTAATTTGGAAATGCAAGATGCGATTTGAAGTGTTGAACAATGTTCTCAACTTTCAACTCATTTCCAGGCCAGGAAAATTCATGGAAAGTTTGATAATGAAAAAAAAAAAAAACATTTCATATTATAACGTAATATATAATGTCATTATAATTGTAACGACAGTAATATTATTAATATTAACCGTAATGTTATTATAAGGTTTGCTCAATGCTGAAATAATTTGTGGGGGAACACTGGTTATAACTAGGCGGTACATGGATTCTGATTTGATGAAAGGTGGAAGTGGCCTAAGAGTTTCGAGAGGGTTTCAGATGAGAGCACGCTCAAAAACTAAAAAAAAGATGCTGTTTTGGTTGCACAGGGAGCGGGAACCAAGGATCGCACTTTGACTCGCATCATGGTGAGCCGCTCTGAGGTGGACATGCTGGACATTCGTCAGGAATACGCAAAGATTTATGGGAAATCTCTATACACAGCCATATCTGTGAGTGCCTGTGTAACCACCCCTCAAACTATGCTTTACATTTTTTGAGAATTGAAAATGACAGATCCATAATAATATTTGTAATCAAACTAATGTGCATTTATAGGGCGACACTTCAGGGGATTATAAGAAACTACTGCTGAAGCTCTGTGGTGGAAGCGATTAGAGGCTACAGATGATCAGCGACACTCAGAGGACATGAAGCCACGCCACATTTTATACACATCTTACGCCTTACTCTATTACATACTTGCATGTTTTACTGTACTCAATGCAAAGGCACTTGTGTGTTATATCTTTATGTGCCTTCTATGCTGCAAGCAGTGGCTTAGCGAATTATTGTTTATATCAGAGTGCATGTGTTTTGGGTGCATATGTTTCCTCCATGTATGCTTTGTTTGCAAGTTGATCGCAAGAAAATTGTAGATTAAGTATTGTGCACACATCTGAATGCCAAAATATTTTTTTTACACATTTATGTATTTTAAGTAATACATAATATACTGGGGAAAATGTGCCATAAATTTTCGGTTTCGTCATTATGTTTGGCATAATTATATGAGCATTTTATAGTAAAGCAATTTATATTTACTGCATCTTATGCATAATTAAATCTGTTGTTAACTTTTTTTTGTTGTTGTAGCCATTGTGATTGCCAACCACCTCGCTATTGAGTCAAAAAAAGAGATGATGGTGCTGTCTTTGTGTTTCTCAGTTGCTTATTCTGTACAGAGCCAAAACACATGAAATGCTGAGTAAATCCTGCCTGAAAGAGATTATAACTCAAGCGTTCAACTCAAATTTACTTGGTATTTCTTCAACAGCCCCCTCGGTACTATCAGTGCTGACTTCTGAAGCTAATTCAACTGTGACCTCAAAACACCCTGATAAATATTAATATATGCATTCATATAATTAATCCTACTAGATGAGGCATGACAGCCATTACAATAAACAATAAAAATAGGAAAATTCATATCTAAAGTGACATTACCTAGACAAAAGTGATCGTAATCATAATTAGACCTGTGCCTGTGTGTGTGTGTGTGTGTGTGTGTGTGTGTGTGTGTGAGAGAGAGAGAGAGATAGAGAGAAGTAAAATTCTGTCATTTACTCACCCTCAAGTTGTTCCAAACCTGCATGAATTTATTTCTTCTGCTGAACACGAGAAGATATTTTGAAGAATGTTGGTAACCAAACAGTAGATGGGCCCCACTGACTTCCATAGTGTTTTTTTTGTGTTTTTTTGTCCTTACTATGGTAGTCGATGGGGTCCATCATCTCCATAGTCTTCAAAATATCCTCTTTTATGTTCAGCAGAAGAAAGAAATTCATACAGGTTTGGAACAACTTGAGGGTGAGTGAATGATGACAGAATTTTCAACTATCCCTTTAAAAAGTAGCCAAGAAAGCTGAATATTTGGTGTATCCTGTTACTATTTATGTCACTTGTAAATAATTAACCGTGTTTCACAAATATTTTAATAGCTAAAGAGGTTAGCTCAATGTGTGTGAATCATAGGATACATGCATCATTTGTAGCTCACTCACTACCCCCTCCCGAGTCTGAAGTGTCACTGCTTCCAAATCAGCTCAAATCTAATGCCGTCCAACAGCCTGTTCATTTCTTCATATCAAGGGCAAACTGCTGAGGACGGCAAGTTACATGAGCGTTATTTAGTTAGACAAGTTCATCGAGAACGCAAGATGGCGGGGACAGTTTTAAATCATTCCCAATCCCTGAATGATTTTGTGGAAAGTGGACTCTTATTATGTATTGTATAATAATATACGTCCATTTCCATTGATTAATAGAGTTTGCTCATAAATCTAAAGGTTTGAAAGCAAATATCTTGCATGAATGGATATAAGCAATTAAATATCTGAGAATAAATATTGCGGCGGTGAGACAGTGACAGCCAAAGCTGCCATTCATATATTTGTAGGAGTTACAAAGGAGTTATATTCGTATTTACACCAGTAGAGGGCAGACTTGCCCTGTCCATTTCAAATACAACGATGAAGGTGGAAAAATCACATTAATAAATGCATGGTATTATTAAAAACATGAAAATAATCGTGTGATTTCTTTCACTTTTATCCCTTTTTTAAACAAAAATGTATTACTTTATTTTATTCATTTATTTTTTGGAACTTGCCTAAAACTGCAGTCTTTCAGCATTTAGGTTATAAATTAAATGAAAATCCATTCAAAATTAAAACCTTTTGTCCTGATTATTCAGGGTTTACAAGTAACAGAAAACGAGGCTTTACTAAGAGCAATCAACTTATATCTAACCACTAAAAGATAAGATAAAACCAAACATCTGTTCATACACATTAATCTCTCTCTCTCTCTCTCTCTCTCTCTCTCTCTCTCTGTCTCTTTGAGAGAGACCTTAATCTCTTATTGTTTCCCTCGACATGCTATTTACAGGAAATACTCACAAGCCTGGATAGAATTAACTATAAATAACTCCATCATAGTAATTTTAGTCTTTACAACATCAATCTATCACTACAACTGTTTTATGTGTCGGTCTCTATGAGTTTTTCTTTAATTGTTCGGAATGCAAACAAAGAGCTGATGTTCTGTATCTATCTTTTAACATCATTCCCGGTTTTGGAGAAGTGTGTATACAGACAAGTGTTCTCTAATTGGCTGTTGTTGATTATAGTGGCGTCAGAACCTTGACAACACTCATTTCTACTTCACGTGGGAGTGCTGTGTAAATAGCTTCAATTTAGAACAACCAATTTGCAGTGTCACATGGTTTCTCAGATGGGAGTAACATTACCCTGCTTTGCTGTGGTTCTTAGCCCTGTTAGTTCTGTCAGCTGCATTTAACGTCCCCATAAAATCAAAATGGACAATTGTTGTTTTTAATGTAATATTGCAGCATTTATTAGGCTATAAAAGTTTTTTTTTTTTATATACACTTTTTTTTTTCATGTGCCCTCCCAAAAAAAAAAAAAAAAAAACAGTTAGGAAAAAAGTTTCCTTAAGAAAAATGTGCTTTTCACTCCTCCCATAGTGTATGATTGCAAATTATATATATATATTGATGGAGCAACAGATTTTGTGTGAAAATAAATCATAAAATGATTTAAAAATCGTATATGGCAATCGAGGTGGCAAATTGGGCCTTTTACCCCACACACTGGACTAAAGGCTCACCTGCATGGGGCAAAAGGCACACGTTATTTATACAAATACTGTAGCTAAAATAATATGTTTTTAATAATGTCTAAGTTAATACTTGTTCAAATCAAAAAAGTTGGTACTATTTTCTGTTTATTTTGATAAATAAAAGAATTCATTTTTGTTCAATAAATATACTGTCATTACAATGTAAAATAAAATCAGAAACAAAATTATTTTAAAAAGTAAAAATTCTGAAAGCATTGAGGGAGATCCCGTAATATGCTATGATTAATATAATATTTTAAATATGATGGTTTCAGTATAAATATGGTCATATTCTTTAAGGTGGACACCCAATTTAATATATGATATTTACCATTTGAATCTAACCATGCCATGTCAACAAATGGAAACATCAAGCAGCTGTTTATTATCATGTTAATTATTGTGTCTTTCAGCCCAACAGCAGGGACGCCTTTTACCCCAAATACCATACTTTTACATATTCTTCTGTTATAGAAAAACTGTTGCTTTACTTACCTTGAACAAAACTGAAAATCATTAAGAAGACCTTTGTTTCAACATATATTGAATAATTTTAGCGATTCTCATTTGCTACAACATTTTAAAAACATCAAATATTGGATCAAATTAGCACAGCATCAACTTTGCGCTGCTGCCCGCGATCGCGTCAAGGATCAGCCAAATTTCCACGTGCATCTTGAAAAGCCGATGTTTTGGAAAGTGTTGCGGCAAGTTTTTGTGCCATCTAGTGGTTTAGAGGAAAAATTAAATCAAAGGCGCCTTTTACCCCGGTGCGCCTTTAGCCCCATTGTGCCCTATATTTTTTGGCACTGGAACTGGACCTCGAGCCGGGAAATCCAATTCGAGTTGCCGGAGGTGCAGATTTACTAAATGGTGTGTTCACGCCATGTCGTAATTACCGTAAATAGCCTAAAACTATGTCTCGCTGTAATTTGATGTCATACACTGATCGGTCTGCAGTGGTCAGGTGGTACAGCGGTACAAGTCGTAGCTCTCAGAAAATTACAAGTATACACGTTGTAATTACAAGTTCTTCAAGCACGTGAAGGCTTTTACAGTTCAGAATCGTTACCGTATTATGGCATGAATGCACCTATTATCTCCCGACCCTGTAATCTTTAATCAAAATAACTTCCCCTCCCTCGTGCAATGTCATCTCTTCTCTGATGACGTGTTTACTGGCTCAAGGGCGGGACAACCTGTCACTCATCCAATCAATTCCCGATGCACAAAATCAAGTCCCTTCCTTTTTTTTCCACACGGATATACGTCACAATAAAGAAGAAAAGACTCTTGCAACTTCCATTTCGTGCCGACTTTAAAAGATTACAGATTTCTCCAAACGTTACGGCACACTCTGTTTGGTCTTGCATAACCTTTGCAGAAATAAAATCAATTGCTTAAGTAGACTGCATAGAGGTGCCGTGAGAACTGATAGTTCATTAGTTCATCATGTTTGCATGTGTCAGACAAACATCCTTTTCTTGTTATCTTGGTAGTCCAATAAAATGACTCGATCCATTTTAATCCCACGTTTATCTCTCGTTGCATGTTTGAGGTATAAGCTAACTGATAATTGACCGGGTACTTACTAACCTTCTTTTCATTATGTAAAAACCCAGCTGCAACTCTTATAGGCATGTGAACTCCACGTAACCTTAGTTCTTTATCCATAAAGCGGTCTGAGCTGCTGCTAATGATGTAAGTCATCTAATGAAGATGTGTAAACACTCTTTCAGCTCCCACTGTTGCTGGCTTTCAGCACGGTATTAAAGCACATGTTTTAAAGCATAAATTCTGATTCCTTTTTTTTTTTCTTCAGAAAACAAGACAGCCTATTAATAGGCTCTTTTTAATAGAAGTCATTTCGCTTCACAGGTATTATCTCTTGATTTAAGTCTTTTTACATTTTTGCACTGGACAGAGAAAAATACTGAGTAAGGATTTGTTGGTCACACTTTATTTTACAGTAGGCCTTTACATAGCCTACTTCTGTAATGAAGAACATGAACTATGTTGTGGTTATTATTATTAGGAGTAGTATAGTTTATGTAAACATGTAAGAAAGACACAAACTAAAGAGTACATTTTTCTATAAAACTTGTTCACCTAATGTCCAGAAATGACAGACAATATCTGAATATATGGAAGAACACAGAGGATATTTTATTAGCATACAATGGTTTTAATTCGCTTACACTCGTTTTCTTGCTATTGCAATGACATTTATTGTTACAGTGCTATTCATATTGCTTTGAGGCATGACAACCTTTTTAGATCAGCTACCATTTTCCAAAACACCAAATTCACATTTTTAAATGTATTTATTTATATAAATATTAAATGAAACAACTAAATATTCCAAGGCGTCCACGTGGTTAAGCGTAAAAAGCCTTTAATTAACTGGTCTGGGATAAGTCATTAAAACATATTTGTGTTGTTTTAATGACTGAGCCAAGTTCATTAAAGTCTTTTTATGCTTAACCACGTGAGTGCCTTGGAATATTTTTGTTGCTTCATGTGATATTTACCTCTCATGTAGGCTATCCAATGAGCACCAATGGCTGGCTAGCACCCAGGTGCCTTGTTTTAGAAGTATTTATTTATGTATTTAAATATTGTGACTATAATAAAATCACAAAGTAGCACAGTCACATTTAATAAAAATCATATGCAAACAGGCAGCGTTGTACAGCACATGTTCCAGCGTAAAATCCCCTTGCACTTGTTATGTCATGATGCATTATCTTCATAACTGTGTGTAACCCTTTTTGCCCGAAATTTTGAACAGCAGTGCACGCCCATTGGAGAAAACCAGGTGTGTCTCGGACAAATCCCCGCCTACTTTACCAAATATGGACATTGCACGAGAAGTTGATAGACAGCAGGCAGCAGCTGCTGAGATACCGAGACATGGCGGAGCGTACAGTTTGAGTAGGGAACGCTAGAAGAGTTGCGCTACTTTTGCTCACACTTGAGTCCGCACAGCGCCAAATAAATGCCCAAGAAGAAACCATAAACGCGGATGAACATGCTCTCCACGGAAGCGCAGGGGAAAATAGACGAAGTTGCCTCGCGTAAGTGATCCGGGAGAAATGTCTCGCTGTTTAGTGCAGTCAACAGCCTCAGGCAACAAACATGGCTTCTGTGCCTTTCTGCTGTTTGTAATGAAACCCCGCTTGATTAAGCCATCACATCTCATGGCGCCGTGGCTCAAATCCTACAAGTGAGCGGATAGGAAGAAGTTGCTGCTGCTGCTGCTGCATTCGTCGGGTTTGTGTGAGGGGAATCGGGTCTACGGCGATAGCACGGAGCTAGCTAGTTAGCCAGAGAACTGTAGGAACTGCAATGGAGCCCAAGCACAAAGAGTTACTCCACCAGTACCACCAGAACTTACTGGAGTCCATCACGGATGCGGACCGGCTGATAGAGTTGCTGAGTAAATCGGGAAGCCTCAGCGAACAGGAAACCTTCGAGCTGGACCAAAACTGCTCCTCCAGCGCCGAGAAAGTGGAGCAGCTCCTGAAGATGCTCATGAACAAGCAAAGCGACCATTTCCTGGAGCTCTGTGTGGCCCTGGAGAAGACATACCCTCACCTGTACTCTGCCCTCTTCGCCAACGGTGGAGGACCAGCAGATCACTCTGGTAAGATGCACTGCAGACCGGCGTGCTTGATTCGTGATGTGCATCACTGATGTTTGGTGGTCTGCCTTACTTCCAGAAGGACGTGAAAGTCTTAGCAGAAGTTGTCAATGAGTTGCACATCCAATTGGAGTATTTTCAATAGACACTGTGTTGTCTGGTTCCTGTAGAATCTGAATGTGCATGCAACATATATAACATGTCTTTGCATTGCATAGTTGATGAGGTCATGCTCTTTGTTATTGTGCAGTAGCCTAGATGTTTTAAAGCAAGTATGAAATGGTGTTGCTCAATGGTTTCAGTTCTTTTTAAGCTTTGGTTCATAAGGAAAGTTCTGGAATTGCACTCTGGCTGGAAGGATAGCAGATTGGGAGGTGGACACTCAAAGTGTGATCTGATCTGATGCACATTGTGAATCAAGCAAGTTACAACACAGATGTCTGGTGGTCTTTTGGCGCTTTTCCACTGCATGGTACGGTACGGCTCGGTTCGGTACGGCACGCTTTGGCGCTTTTCCACTGCATGGTACGGTACGGCTCGGTTCGGTACGGCACGCTTATGGCGCATTTCCACTGCATGGTACGGTACGGTACGGCTCGCTTCGGCTCGCTTTAAATGGTACCACCTCTGTTGAGGTTCCAAGCGTACCGTACCGGTACTAAAATGTGACGTGAAAACACTGAAGATCACTGATTGGTCAGACAGAATCGTCACTACCAGTGTCATTGTATTTGCGACACGAGACCATGCACGAGACAAACCCGCTAGATTTAAATAGCCAGTAGACAACAGCCAACGCTGTAGTGTCTTGCAGTTATGCATATGTGTGTGTATATATGTGTGTGTGTATATATATATATATATATATATATATATATATATATATATATATATATATATATATATATATATATATATTTATTATTAATAAATGAGCAAAACTTGACCACAAAATATTTAATATTCAATTATTTTAATGATCACAATTAAAGTTTTAATTTTATTAAATTGAACAAGCGCAAAATTCAGCATTCAATCAAATATTCAAAAAGACTTAATAATAATAATGTTATTTCTCTCTATAGGCGCGTTTACTACGAATATGGCGATCGTCAACTTCATCTTTGCCATGCACAGACAGAAAACACTATTTTATAAATAAAAATCACTGCACGCGTCCCCGGATTTACAAACGCACATCTTGCTTGTTGCACGCACATTATGTCGAAATAACGAGATATTATGTTGAAATAACATTATTATTATTAAGTCTTTTTGAATATTTGATTGAATGCTGAATTTTGCGCTTGTTCAATTTAATAAAATTAGGCCTATATATAGCCTATATATATACTATTAATAAATGAGCAAACCTTGGCCACAAAATATTTAATATTCAATTATTTTAATGATCACAATTAAAGTTTTAATTTTATTAAAACGCGTGCACTGATTTTTATTTATAAAAGTGTTTTCTGTCAGTGTCTGTGCATGGCAAAGATGAAGTTGACGATCGCCATATTCGTAGTAAACGCGCCTATAGAGAGAAATGCACATAATGGATTACATAAGAGAGTAGCCTATTTCTTTTTGTTTTGAATTATTTCGTTTAAAGACATTTCAAGCTTTGTGTATTTGAGGATCAGATGCGCTCCAGTTAAAGTACAATGCAAGTGACCGCTCGGGCGCCTCAATGATTAAATTGTCTATTTTGCATCTTATTCAATCCAGGCAATTGTTTGATGAAAATGAAATTAGATGAAATTATTAAAATGAAGATACAATTTATACAAAACGAAATTCACTTTAAAGAAATGCTTTCTACAAAACAAAACTTAATGAAGTGGTCAAAATTATGTCTGACTCGCTCCATGTCTCTCTACTCGTGCTGTTCACTTTTCATAATCAAAATAGGCAGATGGAAAAAAATAACATAACATTAACTAAATGCGCTTTTTCAATGGCAGTAGGCTAAAACAGTACATTAGGCCTAGACTCTCTATTTGTAAAGATTGCTGCACATTCATTTAATTCTGAATTTTGCACACACAAGTTGAAAGGCATTTGTTCAAATCAAGTTCACGGATAATTGTGCGTGCATTTATTAATCATTATGATACTAAAATCATAACAAAGTAGGCTATGCTATGTACAAAAAATCAGATGAGCCCAGAATATGAACGCAACGTTTAATTACACGTTAAGAATTTTCCTTCCATATAGTAAACCATTATAAGAACGTTTAATTTAAAAACATCCACATGCCGAGAATCAAGAGCACCATCCCCTGTGTTGTGCGTTTGAAATGTGGCGCGTTTACAATGATGTCATGGCAGTAGAGGCGGCAACTATAACGATCAGTCCCACCCATTTTGAAGCGGTACTAACTGCAATGGAAAAGCAACCGAGCTAAAGCGAACCGAACCGTGCCGTACCGAGTCGAGTCGTACCACGCAGTGGAAAAGCGAAGCGAGCCGAACCGTTCCGCGCCGAGTCGAACCGTACCGAGCCGAACCGTGCCGTACCATGCAGTGGAAAAGCGCCATTAGTTTCTTGGTGGATGTGAAAGTCCTTACAGAAGTTGAGTTGTAAATACAATTGGAGTATTTTCAGTAGACATTAGTGAGTGATCTGATTGCTGTAGAGTTTGTGTTTGTGTGTAACACATGTCTTCTCATTGCATAGATGATGAAGTTTGATTTATTGTGACGTGGATGTCAACGTGATGAGTTGACGTGATGAAATGATGTTGCAGGATGGTTTCAGTTATTTTTTTTTCTTTGGATCAATAGTAAATCACTGGAATTGACCAGTCAATGTCACACTGGCAAGACAAATAGCAGTTTGGGATGTGAGCATGTCATGCTTGATTCATGATGTGGGTCAGAGCACACGTGTACGTGTAAAACTGATGTTTGACATATTTTAGATGACTATGAGATATAGAAGCAGTTTACAGGATTTTTTTTTTTTTTTTTTTTGGATAGACATAAATAGATTGAACTTATTTCCGTGGAAACTAGGCTATCTGTTCATTTGCATGCCACATTCATGTTTTTGTTTGGCATTTATGGTTCCTTGAAGAACCGTTAACATCCATGCCATGGAACCTTCTTCATAATTGAAAAGTTCTTTACACCAAGAAAAATAGAATACTTTTAAGAACTACTTACTGAAGGTTTTTTTGGTGAACCCAAAATGGTTCTTCTATGGCATTGTTTTGAAGACCTTCATTTGGAACCTTTATTTTTAAGATGCATCTTTGCATTTGCATAATTGATGTGTTGTTCTTTCTGTTGTATCTGAAGAGGTCACATCTTGAATTCAGTATTTTGCAACGGATGTTTCAGAGCAATGGTACAATTGTTTTATGACATAACAAAGGTGTTGCATGATGGTTTTAGTGTTGGATCAATGATAAACTGTTGGGATTGACCAGATGAAGGCGGCAGACCAGCAGGGTGCAGAAATGTGGTGTTACAGATGAGGATGAAAGTACTATCATATCGATTGACCCTGAATGCAAAGATCACACACATGGGGTTCTCAGTCAATGCTCTTCTACGTCTTCAAGCTATTACCAGTGATCAGAGAGAGGCATCATGGGTAACTGAAATAAAGATTTTTCTCCTGGATTAGCCCATGGATATGTGCTTCTGTTTCACTGCTCATGACATGGATCATATAATTTCCATTTGAATTTGGTTCAAACCGAATACTTCCCTGACGCACGTCTATGGAATAGGCTATGGGCTGACTTGTTTCCATGGAAACACACTTGCCAGGGAACCATGGCAAATCGATTTGAACATACATGTGCTGTGTTCGTAGACCTGTAAGAATGGATGGAGTCTTAAAAATGGTTTGAAATGATTGATTTTGTAATGATACAGTTGAAGATATGTGAGCTTACTGACGTCTTTATTGGTACATCGTGTCCTTGAGGATGAGTGTGGGGTCATGAACCTCCACTGAGGTTTTCAAATGTACCAGTACCAGGCAGTCGGTACTATAAAAATTGACGGTACCGTACCAGCAGTTCTGCAGGACTGGTAGCACCGGATTATATTTGCTACTCACCGATAGACGCTGCTTTTAAACGCTTTAGTTCATGTTTGTTTGAGCACTCTCCGAGTGTCAAATGTTTCTATTTACAGTGTGTTTTACAAGCCTTGAGCAGTAGCCAATCACAATCATATTTGCTCTTCTATTGCTTTCTGTTTATTACCCATTCACAATCTGAATACAAATGTAGTTTTTCATGCTGCTAAAGTTTCTGGATTGACAACCGTATTTAAATGCATTATTGAATCAGAAACTGCGATGATTGACATTGATAACCAACGGATGAGACAAAACGGGACAACATTTTTTAAAGTACTTAATTCACCAGTTCTTGCTCTGGTACTAACTGAACCGAAATTGGTACAGAGAGAACCGTGAAATTTTACTGGCATTTGTACCGACAGCTGAAATTTTGGTACCGTGACCACCCTAATCTCCACTATGGGGTCTTTTGGATAGATAGAACATCCCACTAAAGGTGTAGATAGGGTAAAATCACCATACAGTTCATTTTTAACCGTACTGTTGAGTGCTTCACATACTATTACTGTTGGCTTAATTATTTTGAGGCACCCTTAGACTGGTCATTGAACACTTGAAATGAACCATGTTTATTGACGTTGCATGTGAACCTGTATATTAAATGTAGACTTGAGTGTTTTCTAGTATTTTGTATAGTTTTGTTCATGGATTTGAGGATGAGAGCATGTCACACAACTTGTCCATGTTGCCTTTAGGGATGCACTAGATTTATGTTTTTAAATAAATTAAGTTTTATTTTATTCTGCAAGAATGCGTTCAATTGATCAAAAGTGACAGCATTAACATAGGCTAGTTCCAAAAGATTTCAATGGCAAATTAGCGCTGTTCTTTTGATCTTTCTGTATATTAAAGATTCCAGAGGAAAATAAAATCAGAAATATTAACCGTTTTCAACATTGAAAATAATATGAATTGTTTCTTGAGCAGCAAATCAGCTTATCAGATTGATTTCTGAAGGATCATGTGACTGAAGACTGGAGTAATGACGTTGAAAATGCAGCTTCCCATCACATAAATAAATTAGTATTACATTTAAAAATGTATTAAAAAACACGGGTTATTTTAATTTATAATATTTCACGATATTACAGTTTTTCCTGTATTTTTGGTGAAATACTTGATGTTAGATATTTAATTGTGCATGCTTATTTCTTCTATTTTTACATATTGCTGTCATCTAACACTCGTATATAGGTATAGGTGTACTATATCTGTTCTTTTCTAATGTATCGCCATTAATAAAAAATGAAAATAAAAATTCTGTTCTAAAATTCTTTTATTGTTCTCCTCATTTGTAAGCAGTTTTGGATAAAACCGTCTGCTAAATGATTAAATGTAATGTAAATTCACTTAATTTTATCATAGTTTAAAATTATTTTTATTTTGTTAAACAATGGAATCTGTTTAATTTGGCTTATATCAGGTGACACAGACATGAATTTGTGTAAAACACAAATTAACTGAATGCACAACCTTTTGACATTAACAACAAAATGTTGGGGAAGTGTTTTCTCCCTTCTATTAAATATATTAGAAATATTATGGTTTATGAATTGTATTTTATTATTTGCATTTTGCCCACGACCTTATCACAACAGATCTGCGACCCACTCGCCTCTGCTGTGGAGCATTACTGTCAGTTTAATACACACACACACACACACACACACACACACACACACACACACACACACACACACACACACACACACACACACACACACACACACACACCCTTTGTGCATGCTGGCACAGTCCCACCTGACTCTGTGCTTTTGTGTACACCAACCACACACACCCACACCCACACACACACACATGTGTATAAGAAATCCATAAGCATGGAGCTGTATATATTTCCTGTTTCCAGTTGTGGTTATTCATCTCCAGATTAGTTTCCTTCCTCTGAAGATGCTCTGTATCCTGTGTGGGGCTTATGCTGATTTGAGCTGAAAGGTATTGCGAAAGCATAATTTTCTTTAGTGCAGTGATTCAGTTCTTGTGATTATTACGTTTAGCCGTGTTAGTAAGAGCTAAAGATGAGCCTTGTCCCCCTGCAGGCTCCAAACAGCCTGAAATGACTCTGCCGTATGCATGTGTGATGAGTTGTGCTGATATCAACCTGCTCTGAAGTCATTCTCCCAAGCTGCCGCTGTTGGGCTTCATCTCTTTTCATTGCCAGGTCTTCCTCTACACACACACACACACACACACACAGACGGGCTCAGAGTCGTGGAGGAGGGGCTGTGTCGGTTCAGAGGATAGTATTGTAGCGGCAGCTCCAACTGTTCAGCACGCAGGCTAAAGGAACTGCAAACAGCATGTCTCTCCATGGAAGGACTCTCCTGTACGCAGCCTCATAAATCAACCAACATAGGGAGACAAAAGATCAATGTTGCCGATCAATCTCTATAACAGGACAGGGAGGGTGAGATTTATGTGCTGTAGATGATATTCAAATAGCCTTAGTGCAGACTTGCACATTTCCATGAGCCGAAACGCATTGATTACTGTAAACGCATCGCTGATCATTTAGTTTGACTTGCATAATTCCAGAGATTTGTGATGTTATAGTTTCCGATCTGAAGTTATTGCCGTGACCTATAGGCCGCCTCGGATAGGAGGAGACACTGCGGCTTTATGGTGCCATCCATTTCAAATGAGCAGCAGTGCAGTTGTTTCACTTGGGTAAGGGCTTGTCCACAGCGGGCTAGCGGACAACTCCCTCATGCAGTCAAATGTAGGGCCAGTACTGAAACAACAGGCCTTTTGTTTTAAATGAACTGCCCCAAACTGCACCGTCAGCAGCTTGCACTGTTTACTGACCATGGGGGCTGTCCACTTGGATCCCAGTTGATCAGTGCAGGGGACAGGGAAAGTTACAGAGTGACAGTATATCAAAAAGAGTTCTTAAATGGGTCGTGAACTGAGCTCCACTTATTATGTTATCAAAAAACATCCTAATTGAGAAGTAATAGGCTATTTTCTATCCTGTTTTTGACCTTCTCTTTCCTGTTTTGATGGACATGCCGCATTCAAAACTTGGAAATAAACGCCTGCTGCTATGTTTGGGTAACAGTTTTGCAGATTAAAATATTTTTCAACGTCCCCGCCATTACACGTTTTGAAAATTTCCAATGATGAAAAATATCTCGGTACATAGGTAAAAAATTTGCCAACAATGTGAAACATTTATGCTTATTACATAGGCCTATGCTTTATAAGTCTTGGTTGTGACAAATAAAGTACTTGAAGTTACCACAGTTATAGTTCATGTAAAAGGAATTAATGAATGAATGTTGACTACGACATGACGTGTGAATCTGTGGGCGGGGCTAAAGAGGCAATGATGTAAAAGTAGGTGCTGACATTATAACAAAATCCAAAATGGGTTGTTTTCTGAGCTTTGTTTCAATAAAAGCTGTGTTTGGACTAACAAGGAAGTTTTGAGTTCTGCTATTTTTGTAGTACAATGACCTCTTATGTGTCACAAGATCAAGGAACATTTTATTTCTCATTTCATGACCCCTTTAAAGGGCCCTCCCTTCATTGCTCCGACCCCAAAATGCACGAACACGCAATGCAAGAGTGGATGTCTCTTTATAGCTGAAGCAAAGCTAAAATAATGCTTCGCGAAAGTAAAGAGAAGAGGACGAACAAACAACAAGGAACAACAAAAATTAGGATACAGTACACAAGAGTAGGCCTATATACAAGCAAGAGTTGGTTGTTAGTCGCCAGCGGCTCCAGACAAACAATGACACTTAAAACTGTCCTGTTACTGTAGATAAATACTATACTATTCGGGGACGTCAAATAGCTTGAATGGTGGGTTCATTATTATTCTTAATGAAAAACACAACAACAAAACAGTACAATGACAGACCCGCTATAACATACACCATGCTAATAAATGAAATCTGACTCTTGCTGCTGATCTTTGCTGCGACTCGTTCGGCTCACGCTGTATTGAACAGAATCGTTTAGTGATGATGTGCGGCTGAACACCATTTAACACAGTTAACAGAGTATTGAACACAATCATGAACACATTCGTACTAATATGAACACAATCGTAGGCTACTAAATCGCGGAAGTGAACTGCTATTGATGGTGCTATTGTTGACTACCATGTGCTTTAGAGCATTTGCAGTATCATTCGCGGCAGATAGATGGAAGTGCCGTTATGTGCTGATGCTTTAAAAACAAAGATTAAAAAAACTAAATATAAAAGTTAGATGAGCAACGCTTTGCATTTTGCCTCCTTGTCCTGCGTCGTCATTACCATGCATGCAACGGGTAAAGAGCTGCCAATGCAAACGCACTGTGGTTCGGACCCAAAAATATAATGTGAACACAATCCAGTGGGGGGAGCAATCCAACTCTGGTCCGGACCAGGCAATCGAACAAAGTGTAAAAGAACCCTCAGAACAGAAGTGGTTTTGTGAATTAAGTTTTGAGTGTAGTCTGTAGACGTGCACTACTCATGACTTTGTGAAGCACAGCTCATGCCATGAAATATTAATACTGATGCCACTCTGATTCAAGGCCATCACTTCAGATCTAAGAAGTTTTTTTTTAGGATCCCTGCCTCTTAACGTCACACTCAAGGACAGGATAGCCTCTGTCTTTTATATTCTTCATGTCAGCTTCGGCTTTTATCCACCTCACTAGACCGAACGCATTTGAGACTGCACTGCTTTTAGTCAATATTGCAGCTCTCATTTTATTTTTGGATCTAGACCGATTTCTTTCTGTCTGTCTGTCTGTCTTCAGCTTAACATGTCATCACTAAACATGGCACAAAGCTATTTGATAAATCCAATATCCCTCCTGATAATGATGCTCTCACACACATTTTCACATTGGCTAAAACGGTATTGATCTCAGCTCAATTTGTGGTGTGAACACTCACTAGCAGCGCTTGATCGTTTAATGGCAGCAGAACGCATGAATGATTGCTAACGCTGGAATTAAAAGAGACAAAATGATACTGTCAGCACCACATAGATGTGTGTGCTAGTCTCTGTGGCTTTAAAAGGACACAAGCCTCCTAGTTTCACTCAGAGCTTCAAGTTTTTTCTCCATGAGAGGCAGAGCTATCAAGAAAGACCTCATTACCGTTTTCAAGTGTTCCCAAGCTGCGTAATTGCAGAGGAACTGCGGAAGTGCCACGGTCTAGATGATAGTTGTGAGGTAATGGAAATATACAGACATGTGATAGTCTAATCTTGCCTTCAAGTCTTATCAGACTCTCTAAGATTTTGGAATGTTTTTTCAGAAGTCTCTTATGCTCACCTACGCTGCATTTATTTGATCAAAAATACAGTAAAAACAGTAATATTGTGAAATATTATTACAAAATAACTGTTTTCTATTAGCCTGGTTAAAACCAGACCATTCTCAGTAGTAACTGAGTTATAGTCTGGCAAAGCTTCATTAATAACTCATTTCCAAAGGGACGTCGCTCAAATGCCTCTGGGCGCAATTGGATAGACATAAACCAATCAGAGCGATCGTCATCGTGTAAAGCCATATGCTGCGTCCCAATTCGCCTAAGTTAAACTACGCCATAAAAGTATGTACTCTTTTTGTGAAGAAAAGATATTTACTTTTGAATGTGTAGCAAAAAAGTAGGCAAGCTTTGGGACATACTACTTAGTCATCTTTATCGGACGGATCTGTCGCGTGCATCCTGTCACGTAAACTGCCTCTATTAAATCTAATTTAATTTCCTACCGTTTCAGAGAGAAATGTAGTAGCACGTTCATCTGCCAGTGGGTCTTTCATGGAGACTGTCCTCATGTGTTTGCAATTTGAATATAATAATGCATTAAAAAGTTGGTGCGCTTCACCAATGGACGTCGCTCAAATGCCTCTGGGCGCAATTGGATAGACCTAAAACCAATCAGAGCGATCGTCATTTTGTAAAGCCCGCCCCAACGTTTCTGATTGGTGCCGCAATTTCGACGGATTAGAAATGGGCTTGAATGAGCTCTTTGCCAGACTACTTGCAGAGCAAATCTAAATTTGCCGGAAGTTGTCTGGGTTTTCCCAGGCTAGTTTTCTATTTTATTACAATTTAAAATGTAATTTCTTCCTGTTATGGCAAAGCTGAATTTTTAGCATCATTTCTCCACTCTTCAGGGTCATATGATCCCTCAGAAATCATTCTAATATGCTGATTTGCTGCTCAAGAAACATTTCTTATTATTTTTTTTTTTTAGTATTCTTTGCATATTTTGTGTACTACTGTCTCAGTTTAGCTGCTTTGAGGATTTTGCGACCGTTTCCTTTCCAGTCATTTTCCGTGTGACTGCACAAGAATAATAAAATAAATGCAACACAATTTGCACACATAATGCATATATTTTGTACTTCATTTTGTTGCATAAGCACTAAAAGGTTTTCTTTGTATCAGTAGGTGTAAAAAGAATGGAAAAAAAATGTTGTACGTACAATCTTCCCGCAGGAGGACTTGATGCCGGTTAGTCTGAGCGGCAGTGATCAGACTGGCACATGGAGCTTGTTCTAGGAAGCACTACAGTGGGTATCTACAGTGGGCACATCCACTGTAGATATCCACTGTTCTAGGAAGCACTACAGTGGGCACATCCAGAGGAAACGCTGTCTGCATCGAGCTCGCAGCATCCTTAAGGACTCCTCTCACCCAGCCCACAGACTGTTTTCTCTCCTGCCTTCCGGCAGGCGTTTCAGGTGCCTCCGGACCAGGACCAGCAGACTAAAGAACAGTTTTTTCCCCAGAGCTGTCTCTTTATTAAACTCTAACTCTCATTGATCCCACTCCCCTTATATACTGATTGACTCTCCTCTCCCTCCTCACACCTGCCTCCATTTTGTTATTTGCAATACTATAATGTTCATTTGCACTGCTGACTGTTATTACAGTAACAACTGTTTACATATGCATCTTGCACTACTACCTTGACTGGAATATGCTCATTTGCACTGCCGACTGTTTATTTACAGTACCGACTGTTATATATACATTGCAATATCGTACCTTAACTGTAATATGCAATTACTTTCCACTGCACTCACTCGGATAGCTTCTGTCCAAACTTTATTTGCACTACTTTAAATCCATTGTTATACTGCTCATTAGCCTAACTTATACATATATCTATTTGTAAAATTCTGTTTATAGTAATATCCATCTGTATATTATGCTCACATTCTGTTTATAGTAACAGCCATCTGTATATATATTCATAGTACATATCTATCTGTAAAATTATGTTTATAGTAACAGCCATCTGTATATTATATTCAGTACATATCTATCTGTAAACATTCTGTTTATAGTAATAGCCATCTGTATATTATTATATTCAGTACATATCTAGCTGTAAATTCTGTTCACAGTAATAGTTATCTGTATATTATATTCATAGGACAATCTATCTGTAAATTTTTGTTTATAATAGTATTCAACTCTATATTTATTCAGTACATATCCATGTTCTGCACTTATGAACCACTGTATATCCTGCACTTGCTGCTATTGCACTTCTGGTTAGACCTAAACTGCATTTCGTTGCCTTGTACCTGTACTTGTGTAATGACAATAAAGTTGAATCTAATCTAATCTAATCTAATCTGAAAACGGGCCATGTGTCCCGTAGGGAGATGCTATATTAGAGGAAGCCTGCATTATGTACCTGTCACTGCAACACAATCAGATGTAGTTTTTTTTAAGGACTTTTTAGACTTTGAATGTTAAGATAAAAAAGAAAGTAAGGATCCGAAGATGCAGCGTGCACATTTTTCTTCAATAGTTTTTCTTTTCTAATTTTAGTTTGTTTTTGGTACTTTTGTCTGATGGCTGCCTGAGAGGATTTTAGTGTTCTGTTAGACTGTCAGCACAGTAATCTTCACTCTCACACACACACACATAAGGTGTGTTTCTAAATTCATCCCTTTTAGCGCACTGCCTCTACAGTCATCAGAGCAATGCTTTTGCAACACATTCACCATCTTCAAACTTTAGATCACCTGCTGTGAGCAAAGTTCCTGTTATAATTTGCATGTCTCTGGTTTCTGATTAAAGATAGATTTAGATATTTAGCTTATATTTGTAGTTACATTTATTGCTAGACACTTTTATCCAAAGAATCTTGCATTGCATTCAAATACATTTCATCAGCACTTGCATTCTCTGGGAATCCAACCAATGATCTTGGCTAGACGTTCTTTGATTCTGTGTGCTATAAATTTAAATGTATACATACAGATTACTTTGACCCTGATTTAACATAATGATACAGGGCTTCCTTAATATTAACTAGTTGACTAGTCCTTAAGAAAACCCATAAACTAGTCAATTATACACTTCTCTTCAAAAGTTTGGGGTCAGTTTATGTTTATTTTTTAATGAAATCTGAGAGCTTTCTGTCCCTTCATTGACAGCTACGCAACTACCACTTTGAAGCGTCAAAAAGTTCATAAAGAGATCATAAAACTAATCCATAGAATCGATCAGTTTGGTCAATTTTCTGAAGAGGCACAATTTCTTTATTTGATGAACAGATTGAATTTAGGCTTTTATTCACAAATAAATATTCAACAAATCAGTTATGGTAAACAGAAGCTTAAGCATGTTCGCTTGACGTTCGAGAACCAGTGAGTTTCATTCTCGTGTTACGCAGCACGTTTGAGCTTCTGCAAGAACCAATGAGGTTCATTCTCGTGTTACGCAGCACGTTTGAGCTTCAGCAAGAACCAATGAGGTTCATTCTCGTTACGCAGCACGTTTGAGCTTCGGCAAGAACCAATGAAGTTCATTCTCGTTACGCAGCACGTCTGAGCTTCCGCAAGAACCAATGAAGTTCATTCTCGTTACGCAGCACGTTTGAGCTTCCGCAAGAACCAATGAGGTTCATTCTCGTGTTACGCAGCACGTTTGAGCTTCAGCAAGAACCAATGAGGTTCATTCTCGTTACGCAGCACGTTTGAGCTTCCGCAAGAACCAATGAGGTTCATTCTCGTTACGCAGCACGTCTGAGCTTCCGCAAGAACCAATGAGGTTCATTCTCGTTACGCAGCACGTCTGAGCTTCCGCAAGAACCAATGAAGTTCATTCTCGTTACGCAGCACGTTTGAGCTTCCGCAAGAACCAATGAGGTTCATTCTCGTTACGCAGCACGTCTGAGCTTCCGCAAGAACCAATGAGGTTCATTCTCGTTACGCAGCACGTCTGAGCTTCCGCAAGAACCAATGAAGTTCATTCTCGTTACGCAGCACGTTTGAGCTTCCGCAAGAACCAATGAGGTTCATTCTCGTTACGCAGCACGTTTGAGCTTCCGCAAGAACCAATGAGGTTCATTCTCGTGTTACGCAGCACGTTTGAGCTTCCGCAAGAACCAATGAAGTTCATTCTCGTTACGCAGCACGTTTGAGCTTCAGCAAGAACCAATGAGGTTCATTCTCGTTACGCAGCACGTCTGAGCTTCCGCAAGAACCAATGAAGTTCATTCTCGTTACGCAGCACGTTTGAGCTTCCGCAAGAACCAATGAGGTTCATTCTCGTGTTACGCAGCACGTTTGAGCTTCCGCAAGAACCAATGAGGTTCATTCTCGTGTTACGCAGCACGTTTGAGCTTCCGCAAGAACCAATGAGGTTCATTCTCGTTACGCAGCACGTTTGAGCTTCCGCAAGAACCAATGAGGTTCATTCTCGTGTTACGCAGCACGTTTGAGCTTCCGCAAGAACCAATGAGGTTCATTCTCGTGTTACGCAGCACGTTTGAGCTTCCACAAGAACCAATGAGGTTCATTCTCGTTACGCAGCACGTTTGAGCTTCCGCAAGAACCAATGAGGTTCATTCTCGTTACGCAGCACGTTTGAGCTTCCGCAAGAACCAATGAGGTTCATTCTCGTGTTACGCAGCACGTTTGAGCTTCCGCAAGAACCAATGAGGTTCATTCTCGTGTTACGCAGCACGTTTGAGCTTCCGCAAGAACCAATGAAGTTCATTCTCGTTACGCAGCACGTTTGAGCTTCCGCAAGAACCAATGAGGTTCATTGTCGTGTTACGCAGCACGTTTGAGCTTCCGCAAGAACCAATGAGGTTCATTCTCGTGTTACGCAGCACGTTTGAGCTTCCGCAAGAACCAATGAGGTTCATTCTCGTTACGTAGCACGTTTGAGCTTCCGCAAGAACCAATGAGGTTCATTCTCGTTACGCAGCACGTTTGAGCTTCCGCAAGAACCAATGAGGTTCATTCTCGTGTTACGCAGCACGTTTGAGCTTCCGCAAGAACCAATGAGGTTCATTCTCGTTACGCAGCACGTTTGAGCTTCCGCAAGAACCAATGAGGTTCATTCTCGTTACGCAGCACGTCTGAGCTTCCGCAAGAACCAATGAAGTTCATTCTCGTTACGCAGCACGTTTGAGCTTCCGCAAGAACCAATGAGGTTCATTCTCGTTACGCAGCACGTCTGAGCTTCCGCAAGAACCAATGAGGTTCATTCTCGTTACGCAGCACGTCTGAGCTTCCGCAAGAACCAATGAGGTTCATTCTCGTTACGCAGCACGTTTGAGCTTCCGCAAGAACCAATGAGGTTCATTCTCGTTACGCAGCATGTCTGAGCTTCCGCAAGAACCAATGAAGTTCATTCTCGTTACGCAGCATGTCTGAGCTTCCGCAAGAACCAATGAGGTTCATTCTCGTTACGCAGCACGTCTGAGCTTCCGCAAGAACCAATGAGGTTCATTCTCGTTACGCAGCACGTCTGAGCTTCCGCAAGAACCAATGAGGTTCATTCTCGTTACGCAGCACGTCTGAGCTTCCGCAAGAACCAATGAGGTTCATTCTCGTTACGCAGCACGTCTGAGCTTCCGCAAGAACCAATGAGGTTCATTCTCGTTACGCAGCACGTCTGAGCTTCCGCAAGAACCAATGAGGTTCATTCTCGTTACGCAGCACGTCTGAGCTTCCGCAAGAACCAATGAGGTTCATTCTCGTTACGCAGCACGTTTGAGCTTCCGCAAGAACCAATGAGGTTCATTCTCGTGTTACGCAGTAGGCTGAACGATATGGACAAAATTTCATATCTCGATTTTCATGCCAGATATCTCGATATCGATACAATACGATATGACTACGTAAGTACTAAAAAAATAATACATTTAGAGTTTGTAAAATACACACTGATGTCTATGGAAGAGGTAATAATAATCCTTTCCATTATAATTCGACACGTTTTATTCATCAGATACACATTGTGTAAGTAACTTCAATGTTTACTCTATTCTATTCCCAGTTCACCAGCCACTTACTTTTAAGTATTTCGGGAGAAGTGGATGAATTCACGTGTTGTAAACATAGAGGTTGTAAATCCAACAGATCCGATTCTCTGAACTGCATCTGCGGCACAAACTAACACGGCGGCGCCCATCGCGCATACAGCTCAACTAACGCGATCGTTATAAAGGTGTTTAAACAACAATATACTTCCACTTGCATGTATTTGACAATCGGAATATCAGATATTTCATGCCATAGCTAACACATTTGTGAATATTCTGAATAAAAAAGGAAAAATGACATAAAAGCAGATCATCATTCATTCAGCGCTGTTGCTGCTGCGGTGTGTCACGTGACAAGCAATGATGCGTCACCATGGAAATGCCGCCCCCCCCCCCCCCCCCCCTCACAATATAGTTCCCACGTCCCTGGTAGTGTGTGCGCGCTGGCTTTAGCGGTGCATTCAAGGGCACTCGTAAAACTGATGTTTGTTGTGACTGCCAGAGTTGTATGCAGGGCGAGCGTGGAGAGGGGAAATCTATATCGTCTATATCGTTGCTTTTTTCGATAGTAATATCTTGAAAGTTCATATCTAGATATAGATACGATAACGATATAT